>NC_046372.1:43155339-43311314 GCF_011125445.2 Fundulus heteroclitus | reverse complement strand
TGCAGGTCCAGGCAGAAAGCGGACATCGCCACCGCTGCGGAGAAGTCAACAGATGGGAGCCGACTTCACTCTGGCTGAGCCCAGCCTGTTCCGATTCGCTCAGGCTGACCGGACCGGCTCGTAATCACCCATTTATTCATTGTTTCCACTCAGCCCAACGCGGTATTTAGTTAAGTTTGTAGACTTCCCGGTTTCCTCGCGTCCGTCTATCCTCGTTAACCTACCAGCAGTGACTCCAGCTTTGATTGAATCTCAGCAAACACCGAGTCCTCTGCAGCTCACTCGCTGGCTGTTTATGGCTGGACACATGAAAACACTCCTTTATCCCGGTATGAACCGCCTACTTGATCCCTGTGCAGTGGTCGGTCGGCGAGGGTTCATCCCGTCTCGGCTTCCAGGATCCCCCATAATGCTGAACCTGTAGAGCAGGCACTTGTCAGCCAAACACGATAAGCGCGACCCCCGATGCCTCTCAATCCCTTTCCTGTCTTGGGTGCGCGTCCCCGTCGCTGTTGTGACGGAAGCTGAAACCTGTTACAAACCGCCCCCCATTGGCTGAAAATGATAGCGCCATATTTTGGTGCTGCTCGCACACCTCTGTGACATCCAATAAACGAGCACGTGAGGAGCTAGATTTAGGGGCTGTTGGATGAAGGGATGCACCAAAACCGGAGCGTAGGAAAATCAAAGCATGTCATATATTTTAAATAATATACTTACACAATAGTAGTACAAGGAAAGCACAGTAATGTTTTCAAATTGCTTCAATATCAAAAGTTGATGCAATGTAAAAACGTGTCAAGTTATTTGATCATTATTACCTACTTAAAGAATTATATTTAAAAAAACATTATATTTAAATGTTTTTAAACAATCACATTAGCCTACTGTGGAAAAGTATTTGCCCACTTCTAGATTTCTTCCGTTTTTGTTTTTTGTCATGCTTCATAATTTCAGCAAAAATATACACAATTTAAAACAATGTCAGACAAAGATAAGCTGAAGAAATACAGAGTGTGTTTTTTTAAATGATGATTTTGTGTATTAAAGACATAGCAATCTAAACCAAGTTGGCCTATTCTGAAAAAGCCAGGTTGGCTAATAATGAATTAACTGTGATTAACCCCACATTTTTTTTATTTAAGTCCACTAGCCCCACTCATGCATGATGACTCCCTGTCCAGGGTCCAATAATCCAAAGACAGTCTGACAGGCAAAGTACAGGAGGGCTTGACAGAGAGGCAGGAAACAGGCACAGGTCTTTGTCCAGATGTGGAGAACCACTGGAGTATCCGGCAAGGACGAGGCAAACAGCCAGGAATCCAAAACACAAACAGGGTCATGCACAGAAAGGCAGGCTAGGAACGCTGGATGGTCAACTCAAACAAGTGTTTTTGAGAATCTGGCACCAGAGCTCAGGAGAAGGCACACACAGGCGAAGCCAAGCCAGTAGTCAGGGCGGTAACAGGGGCATGCAATCAGCAGAATTAGCTGGATCAATGCAGAACACCGAGACTGACTACAGCAACCAACAACAGGGACAAAAGTCACAGTGGTAGCTGTGAACATGACAGTCTCACAACATGAAATAGGCTAAAAGATATCCAAAAGCAAACATCATCACCCCATCTAATGAAACAGATGACAAACCAAGTCAATGACATCTTGCCAGTCAGAGAAAGGGTTACAGAGTTAGTTCAAAAAACATGGGGCTCAAGTGACCGCCATGATGAGATAGTACAGAGATGGAGAAAACATGGAAAAGTGACTTGGAAGGAAACTTACCATGGAGGGGCTGGCCTGTCAGAATATCTCAGAAAGCACTGACAGCTCATCAAGGAAGGGTCAGAAAAAGCAACAACATAAAAGTAATGTCTTAGGGCACTACTCTCCTGCTTGGGTTTAGTTTAGTGTTCGTGGTTCAACATAAAAAAAGCGATTGAGTGAAAATTGAGTTCCAAGTAAAAGCATCACCGATGACCAAAAAAGAATAGATGGTCTGTATCACGTTTCCCAAAATCATCTTGCTGATTCCCACAACCTTTAGGAAATTATTTAGTGGACTGATGTAACAACAGTGGAACTTTTTGGAACATGCACATATCATTACATAGCATTTTTGCAACAAATAAACAAAACAACATACTGAAACACAAACGTGGTATTCACCTCCCATTGACATTTTTCATGTTTTGTTGCTTCACAACCTGGAATGACTCGGTATAATCTCCTGGGTTTTCTATTTCCCCTTGTCATCTCCAGCTTCATGGCCAGTAGAACGTTGCTCTGACTCCCGTAGTTATGACAAACATTTGCTGTACCAAGGGAAGCTTTATAGCTAGAAATCCCTGCTTGACGCCCAACCCTTGAATCATTTTATTGCTGTTAAGGTACCATGTACAAAGTGATGCAAAACTTGACTGAAGAAGAGAGAAGGAAGAATACCAAGGACAGAGTAAAAGAAAAAGGGAGAGACAAATAAAACATATCGGACGAGACATAAAATTAAAAAAATAACCACCACTACAAAAAGATCCTCCAACAACCACCTTGAGGAAACCTGGGAAAGAAACCATGAACACCTGCAAATATTCAAAAGAACCAAAAACAAATCAAAGACAGCAGCCGCAGCAAGAATAGGGAACAAAACTGTTGATTCCGATAGCGAACATACAGGGCAACACAGCTACTAAATTAGTGTGTCTATGAACATGCTGAATATGTGGTGTAGGCCTCACATGCATTGTGCACAGTGATGGGTGTAGAGGGCAAGGAACAGCATGAGTGGACCAGAGGAGAGGATCTCCCCACGGATGACCAAGCCAGACGGCTAGAGAAGGTTGCATCATTCCCCAGCAAAAAGACAGCTAGGCCTAGAACTGCTGCCACAGCGCCCGCTGAGTCACCACGCTTCTGCAATGCAGCGTAGGGCACAGGAAGAGGGAAGAGGAGAAAAACACTTAATTATTAAAAACAATGAAATCAAAGCAACGATAAAAACTGCATTCACTCCAAGGGCAAGCTCCAAAGCCGACATCTAGATCAGATACATGGCTCACCCATCATGACCAACATAAGCCCCACACCCTGAGTACCAGACGCCCACAGCCTCAAAGTGCTTCCACAGCCAAGCCCACAACCACCTTGAACAGCGAGACACGGACCCGCCAACCTCAGTGGGTGATCAAACTAATCAGAGGGGACCGGAGAGCATACATTTCAGTCAACTGATGTCTTGAGGAGGCAAACATCATTTCCAAGCTGATACAAATAAAAGACTTCTAAACTTGTTCATACACAGGTTTGTCTTTGTTTTCCATTTTAGGAGAATAGCAGTCTTTGCTTAAGTCACTCAGTGTGGGCCATACTAGAATATGACAGATCCACATAAACCTCAAGCTCGAATTTCTGGACAGGGGAACAGAACCAAAGAGCTTGCATATAATATTCATTTTTGAACTGGATGCCTGCGATAGACTGGCCACCTGTCCAGGGTATACCCCGCCTATCGCCCATTGACTGCTGGAGATAGGCACCAGCATCCCTCGCCACCCCACAAGGGATAGACGCGTTAGAAAATAGATGGATGGATAGGATGCTTAAATATCTTTGCTTTGTCTGGTGGCAGCTGATACAGGTTCAATAATTATCACAAAATTAATGAAACAATTGTGAATCCAACACTACGACTTGTTCATGGAAGAATTCATCAATGTTAATATCTGATGGATCATTGTCTGATAAGTTTAAATCCTTGCAGAAATTCCTAAAAATGTTGTTGATTAGATCAAGATCACGAGTAACAGGCCCTGCTAAGTCTTAAACAGAGGTGATACTTGCTTTCCCCTTATGTTTAATTGGTTTAATGAGGAATCTCCCCAGATTTTGTTGCCATGTTCAAAGTTCACCAAGTGAAGCCTCCGTACAAAAAACTATGTTTTCTTTTCTATAATTTCATTCAATTCCGGTTTAGTTTTCCTTATATTGTTCAGTATGTGTTCTTTTTAGGAAGCACCATAAGCATCATCCAACAACCTAATGCTACGTTCTAGTTCCAATACACATGCATTCTCCTCTTTTTTACGTGAAGAGAAAAAGATTATTTCACCTCAGATTATTGCTTTCCTGCTTCCAAGAGGACACATGCTGACATTCCTAGCAAGTCGTCATTTCTAGATACGTGGGCTATTCCTTTTTGAAAAAAATGAAAATTAATGATACATGAAATCTCCAATTCCTAATCTTGATGTGAGTTTCCTATTTATCAGATGATAAGATCATGATCTGCATCTGTGATTCAGATAGTAATGGGGTAAATAGTGTTTTCTGAAATATTCTTCAGTAAAGAGTTGCTAATTAGAAAATAATCCACTTTTGAGTATGAACGCTGTACTGGTGAGAAAATGTGTAATCCCATAGCCAGTTCCCCTGACTATTTTAAGCATGTCCACTCCTGGGTCCAACATCATGTTAAAGTCCCCCCAATGAGGCGTGCGTTCGCTGAGTCATCAGAAAAAGACTTGGGGGGGGGGGGGGGGGGGGGGGGGGACTGAAAAAACGAGAAGTTGTCTTATTTTGGGGTATGTATATTAGCAATAGACAACTTCATATGTTGAATGGATACATTATTATAAATCTGTCTTGTGGGCCTTTAATTGTGTTATTCATGGTAGTATTTACTTTCCTGTTTATCTAAGTGGCTACACCTCTTTGTCTTGAAGCAGTCTGAGTACACATGAAGAAACTGCGCAGTGGACAGAACATCAGCTGCTGTGTTCGATAAATCAGTCTCCTGTGGTAAAGAGTCTGCCAGTAGTTCCTTTAATCGATTGTGAATTTTTACCCCAGATCCACCCGTACGTAGTGACCCTTAGCAGGGACGTGCTCATTTTAGTACAGTCTGTGTTGGAGGCTTCCAAACAATATATGTGCTTATGCAAATATATGTGTGCGCAAGTGTCCATGCTGCGAGTGAGTATGTGCCACCTGTAGGTTTACCGATTTTCTTTGTTCATGCATCATGTGTGTGCCGATATTCGCGTGTTTCCGTTTGTGAGTGTCCATAACATTTAGATGTAGTGGAGGCTGTCTGGGCGTCTGGGCTGTACACCTGTTAGTGAATGACTGTATACGGGCTGAATATGTTAATAATATACTGTTTAAGGTGAAATTGATGCTAGTTGTGGAAAAGAAAAAGAGAAGAAGAACAATGCAAAACCCTAAAAAGGTGAAACCTGCTTCTGGTTAATAATGCTCCTCGCCCGGAGTTTATTTAAGCGTTTGCCTCTTTTCCTTATTAAACTGGTATATTCGTCGGACTACTCTCAAGTTCCCGTCTGCTATTTAGTCCTCCCACTAACCACATAAAGAGAAATCAAACAAGCAAGCTTATAATTAACAGCATGTCAATAACTGGTCTCCTTAGATAGACTCAGACTCAGACTCAGCCGTACTTTAATGATCCCAGGGGGAAATTACTTTTGTTACATGCTCCAGAATATATATATATATATATATATATATATATATATATATATATATATATATATATATATATATATATATATATATATAACAATGTGTTAAATATTTAGATAGGAAACCTTTAAAAAAGATTCAAAGATTCTTTGTTGTCACCGCGTGTTACTGTAGTGAAATCTCTTTTGGACACTCTGGCTAGGAATACACATATACCAGACAATGAACAAGTGTTACAGTTTTTTTAACCAATATGTATAATTCCATAAAACTGACTTTGTAAAGAACATTGACATAATGTGTTGTGAACTGGTGCTATATAAATAAACTGAATTGAATTGAGCATTTGTGTCATTTTATTTTTACATAACATGCCTACAACTCTGAAGAAATATATTTTTATTGTGAAGAAGAATACTTTTTTATTAAAGGGGCAAATACTTCTTTAAATAGGGCAAGTTAATTTAGATAGAACATTTAAGAAATTAATAAATTAAATCCTAATTTCAAAACAGCTATTTGTGTTTACACTAGTTGTTTTTTTCTGATATTAAAACTGATTTCATGATCTGAAGCATTTGAGTTTGATAAAAAAAAGAATAAAGGCAGATTAAATAGTTTTTTGTATCATTGTGTATATCCATATGATTTTAAAGATGAAAGCCAACACACATGTTAAAGATGTATTCATTGCATTTTGTTTTGAATGGCTTTTGTTGCAATTAGCTCTCTAGTATAGAATGCCTCACAGTATCACAACAGACCACACCAGCCTCCTTACAGACCTTTGGATGTTTCCAGGAAATGCCCCTCACAATATGGCGCTGATGTTGCAGCATGATCCTGACTCTCATGCGCGTTCACTTTTCTGTGTCTACATGCGCCAATGCATGTAGATAGATAACAATAAAGCAATAATATTATATATAAATATAATGTAAAAATAATAATTATCTTTTAAGTTATACAGTTTGAGAACCTAATGTAACGTTTAATGTTTTTAGCTGTTCTCACTGTGTAGAGACTCCCTTTGTGAACGCTGCGGACACAATGAGAGTTTCACTCCTTATGGATTCCATGGAGCAGCCATTCCTGCAGACCCTCCCTTTGTTGGCCATCCTGGAAAATATTTATTTTATTATGTTGTTAGTTTTTTATGTAGAGGAAAGAAGAGGTTGTGAAATAACATCAATGCACTATTTTGTTCCCAAGCAGTGTAGCAGACTATTCAGACTTTTCAGGCTGTAAGGTGGCCATTTTGTTCATCAGCGTGGGGTAAGAAGCTGTCTCCATGGTGCCTGCTTTTTTTTTTTTTGTGTGTTTTTACAATTAGCACTCTGTGGTACCTACCTGAAGGTAAATATATAAACAGTTTTGGTCCAGGATGTGTGGGCTCTGCAGAGATGCTGGCAGATGTTTACTGATCCTAAACCTGTAAAAGTCCTGAATGGAGGCACGGTCAGCCCCAATGATCTTCTATGCAGACTAAATAGTTTGTTGCAGTCTGGACATGTCCTGTTTTGTGGATTTGCCAAACCACACAGTGGTGGATGAACACAGGACAGACTGATTAATAGCAGTGAAGCAGAAGACCCCGAAGCTCCTGTGGAAGGTTGTACATTTTGAATTGCGGCAGGAAGTACAGTCTTTGCCGGGCTTTCGTCTGAATAGAGTCAGGGTGTGAGGACCAGTTTAGGTCCCGAGAAAGGGTGGTTCTTAGGAGCCAGAAGGGATCCACAGCAGACACAGTGTTGTTGAGGGTGAGGGGTGGCAGCTTTGTATAAGTTAGCAGGAAATCCATTGTCATCTCCACGGTCTTGAGCGGGTTTAGATCCCGATGGTACTGACCATGCCAGTGGACCAGCTGATTTACTTCCTGTCTGTATGCAGACTCTTCACCCTCCTGGATCAGCCCAATGACGGCGGTGACATCTGCATACATCAGAGGTTTCACTGACTGGGCCGCTGAGGCACAGTCATTTGTGTACAGACAGAAAAGGAATGGATAGAGAACAGACCCCTGGGGGGTTCCCCCCAAATTTGCTTTGTTTCTACCAACTACTATTAGCCAGACTTCTCAGAAAAATGAATCAAACTCACTTAGTTTGTTGTAAAATCATTATTTAATCCAGGTATATTCTCTTCCAGGATTTAGCTTCACTTAGGTTCTCATGCCCAAGCCTCTGGGGACATAAAATAGGGCAAGGCAATTTATTAGGGATCTTTTCAATTCATCCCTTTGGATTTTTCTTCTAATTTTTGTCCCCTCTTTTTAATTGTATCCTAAATACCCCAGAATCTATGTTGAAATCTCTCACTAGTCCATCCTCCCTCTTCTGTGATGTTATCAACCCACATACTCATTTATTACTTACTGTAAGTAAGTTATTTAACCAGGGAAGACTGAAAATCACTGAGACTAGAAAATCTCATTTACAAGGGGGGACATGGACTAAACAGTACTAAAAGACATCACACCTAAAATATTTTACAAATTATGAAACATTAGTGATTTCCTGAATATAAATAAAAAGTTGCTTTTTTGCAATCAGTACACTTTAATTAAAAAGTTAGCACTTTGTGAAATTCTGCTGTGAAAGTCAGTTCTATATTGCCCAGATGTGTTTGTATTGTGAATGTAGTCTTTACAATACTGGTGGACAGTTTCTTCAATAAGTAATCATTAACTTAATAGTATTAGTATGAATGCGAAACATGTTATATTGTCTTACATTCAGTTATGCATAAAACCAGTTTACCACAATAGTCATCTCAGGGCACTCTACAAGACAAATAGATCCAATTTAATCTAATTGCTGTGAAGGCTATCGCCCCCTGCTGAGAATCAAATAAACCACCAGCCCACTTCATAGTCTGTTATTTACAAACATGCTGCTGGTTCCATAAATAATTATTACACTGTCTCTCACACCTAATGTCGATTTGTACACTTTTAGTTAATCAGGGAGAGTGTGTTTGGACAATTGTACAGTATTATCTATTTATAACTTTTTTTTACTTGAACATTTAAATTTTGGTTCTTGACTATTTGCACAATTTTTACTTCTCAGGGAGTGTTTGTCTGGTACATTCATGCAATCTCACAATATTGAACATTGCTCTGTAATTTCATCAGATGCTTAGCACACTTTTTAGCTCGAACATTCCTTTTTTTATCTGAATATGCCTTATCTATTAAGAATTGTACAGTATTTCCCCCTTCTGAGCAGCCTTTCTCATTTGCTGTACAGCCTAACTTTAAATGTAGCTTTTTTTCCAAATAGAGTTTTTGCAGTTTTCTGAGTCTTCTCTATGAATTCTCATTTTTCACTTGTTTCTGAAGTGTGTCTGTGTGTTATATGGGAATTCTGAGCTGCTGTCTAACCAAAATTTCATTATGGTTACATAATGACAGTAAAGCCTCTTGATTTGTAGCAGTTTAACTAGTTTAGTTGTGGAACCCATTTGTTTGACCAAAGTTAGGTTGACCAAAGTGCTGCAAAGATATGCATTAGTAAATTAATATTGTTGTTTACAATACTGTGCAAAATGGAAAGCTTAGAGGAGACAATAGAAAAGTTAAAAAATAAAAAAAAAAGATTAGAATGCTGTAGGACCATCTCAATCTGTGTTAAAAGGCAAGGAGTAAAAGTATGCCTTTAAAGATGTTTTAGAAATTTAAAGGTTGGTAATTGTATAGCAAGTTAAGGTGTCAAAGCCACAAACCCACTTGTTCCTACGGTTTAAAATCCTTCAGTTACCAGTAATTTCTCAGACCATATTGAGTTGCTTGGCAGCTGACCGCCTTGCTTCCAGGTACGACATATTCAGCTGTTTGGAAATAAATCTGCTCCCACAAAACATCAGCAGCCATGGTGGGGAACCTATGGGGGGACAACCCATCACTACTTTATCTTTAAATGAACACAATGCTTTCAGACTAAAACCTGATATGTCTGTTACGTGCCGGCTGTAGGCTGCCTACACGAGCAGATAAATTAATTAACCACCTAATAGAGTATTCTATTCTTTATGGCGTTGTAGTAATAGAAACAACGGGGAAAGAAACTACTGCTAAATGCAACTTTCAGGTGTCCCAGATGGCTAAGGGTTGAGGGGACGAAACAGATTCAAATAAACACAGAAGCAGTGAGCCAAGTTTACATCTATAGGAAATAAAGACAAAGGGAGAACACAAAGCTAATGGCAGCAACGGTCGCAAAGAATGCATACATGGAGAGCGTATAAGCAGCAGAGTAGGAAAAAGTGTCCCCAAGCAGTGTAACTGTATAGATAGATAGCTCAGGAGCCACTGTAAACATAAGATCTGTGTATGTAAGAATAGTTTCCAATTTCATTCTGGGCTGAACATGGAGTCAGTAAATCAACATTAAAACTGGAGAAACATGATATCTACTATCAACTCTCATCCAAAGCTTCACTGCAGATTGTTTTTATGTTCTATCCACCGAGTCTCACATAAAATAAGTTTGCACTTTCTACAACATTTGCTCTGGAAACCTTTGGATACATCTTTTTATTCTTGGAAGATTTTGAAGAAAATCTGCATGATACGTTTTTGTAGACTAAAATGACTAACAAAAAGGAATACATTAATCACTATAATAGTTTTAATAGTTTTAAAAATTAAGTCATAGTTGATATGAATACAAGGTAAAGGTTAGCAAAGACCTCCACAAACACTGTAGTATGTTAGCAGATCTGCGTCGGCTGGTCCTGGGATGGACGTGTCATGAGGTTAGCATGTGGGGGGCAGGGCTCTGGTGCTGAATGATTACAAACAAAAGCCTCTTGAGCTGATAAACTGGAGCCACAAAAGAAGTGGGTCACAACATGATGGTCCACCAGGGGCCCTAGTGGTGGAGGTGGTGGGTGTGTGGGGGTCACACAGTGACTTGTATATGATTTCCTTACTGCAGATCAAAAACCCAGGGCCTTGATAAGGCTTGATAAACTCCCTAAGCCAAATCAATTTAGCTGCCTCCATTAACCTTATCTGTGTAATGCTCCTGGTAGAAGGAACAACTGCAGCAATAGCCTCTTCTCAGACCTGCGTTCAGTTATTACTAACTAGACACAAGCTGTATTGATCAGTAACGTGGTAAAATAATAATCACGTATGCATATTTGTATTAAACAAATAATGTATACAATACTGTTTAAAATGTGGCTTTTATATTATTGAAATGTGTAATATTAGAAAAAGAAAAGCAGTGCCGGAGCAGAGTAGCACTCGACTTCTGCTTATTGCAGACAAATGCGCCCTCTAGGGGGGAACACAGTTTTTACCTCTTATTTCTTTTTTTTTTTATCTAAAATGAATTAACAAAAAAATAATGAAAATGAATTATCTGCATGGCAGCACTTTTACACACATCTTAGCTGAAATGTTCACTTGGTGGCGTGATGGTGTTTTGAAGTGATAGATGATTTAAATATGTGCCGCAGCTCTGTTTTAGAGCTCCTTTTTTCATGTGCCGGTTGTATGATATCACACGTCTGCTCAGTTTTAGACCTACTAAAAAAGTAGCTTCTTTATCGCCTACAGTTTGTAATTAACGCTGAGGAGTGCTCAGTTGCTGAATGTTGCTTATGTAACATCCACTGTTAGTCATACAGCCCTGATTCTGCCTTCTTTTCAGTGAATCCAAGGTTTGCCGTCATGTTATATAACAACGCTGGGCTCTTTAACCCTCTATATTGCAGTGTATTTTTTTTTTTCTGGTAGGCCTACTTTACATCAGCATGAAACAGCTCATGGGATAACATGGAGAGGTTAGTTTACTGTATTGCCAGTGGATGGCAGTGTTCGTATACTGATGCTTATATGGTGGTGACTTTAAAAGCTTTGGATTTTGCTAATAACGTAGTGATCTATTCGTCGTTGATGTTTAATATTTACCATAATGTTTACCATTTACCAATTTGGATGGACAAAAAGTGTTCCAACCATTCACTGCAATAATATCTGACTTAAGAGATTCAAAGGATTTAAGCTGTATAATTATTAAAGTGGCTTACAATTCACCAATAAACGGTCAGTGGAAATCCGTTTTTATACTCCAGCTTTAGGTCAGAGTTTAGCTGAGATTGCTCTTTGAGAGGGACACAATACCTTGTTGCTAGGTAACGTCAGGACTTTCACCGTGCTTAAGCCCAGTACTAGAAATCAGTTTCAAAATGCCATCCGTCATACTGATGTCAGTAAATCATGTACACAGAGATGTTGAAAGTAACATTAGCGGTATTATTGCCAACTTTATTGCCCTCAGTTGTGACTCAGTGTTAAAAGTACTTGAATTAAGATGGTGCAAGCTGCTTTTTGCAGCTGCAAAGTCATGCTGGCCATGACAGGTTAAACATTTGCACAGACTTGGCAAAATGTATAGCTGAGCTGTCACAAACATCCCCATACAAACAACATTATGTAATGGCATAATTAAAAAGCAGTCTATTTATAGACCGCTGCACAGTCTTTCCTTCTTGAGGTTGTGTTCGGATCAATACGATAGCTTCTCTTTGAAGTTTTTCTTTCTCACCTCCACATTAGTAGTTTACAGAGGTTTTTTTTTTCCTTTAATCTTACCATTTCTTATCGGTTCTTCCTTGATGACCTCTTCCAGGGTCTACCAGGGGATTTTTCTAATTAGTGGTGTCCATCTGTATCCAACTCTTCTAACAACCAGTAAGTGAGAATCAGAGTACTTTCTGAACAAATTGCTAGTCCATTACAAGGGAAACATGTAACAATATGCAAACAGTCCCTAATGGAAAAACCTACTCCTAGAATACATCTGCATGGAGAATACTGCACCCTTATACAACTACACATCGGAACCTGAAACCTCACATCCAAAACTATCCCGTCTCTTGTTGCTCTGGTTCTCTCCTTAGTCTCCTCTTCATTTTTTCTACTTGAGAGTCAGTACTCTGCCATTATTACTAATATGCATTTCTCTTATTATTATTATTATTAATTATTATTATTATTATTATTATTAATAATAATAATAATAATAATAATAATAATAACAATAATGTTATCGTTATTGACATTACTACTGCTTTTCTTTGTCTTTTTTCTTTCCTCTCATTGTTATACAAAAAGAAAAAAAAGAAAAACACAATTTCTGATGTATCTTTAATTACAATTTCATTTTAGCACTAATGGTATTGTTATTATTGTAAAAAAATTTTTTATAATTAACAGAACTGATATTGTTACGGTTTTTTTTTTTTTTTTTTTTTTTTACCCTGGCTTTTTTCAATGCCAGGAATGAACACAATAAAGCTCCAGAACTGGCTATTATTATGAAAATCAAATTCTACATCTAAAATACCATCCAGACTGGCCATCTATCCAGCCACCAATTATCTGTTTGTGGATCAGGGGGTAAAAAAGAGAAAGAAGAGGGTGAGAAGGGTGAAAAAGACAAGACTGAAAGAAAAGAATTGGTCCTTACTTTTTTCTGGGCTAAGGGTTAGTTTAGCTCTATGGTGTCGATTGGGTTTAGGTTATGGTTGGGTGTGTACTGGTAATGGTTAGGTTTATGGTTAGGGGTAGACCATAGAAAGGTGTGTGTGCATGTTTTATGTGTGGACTGACCACAGTGATATGAAGCTCAGTCCCACTAAATGTGTCTGACAGTGAGGATCCTGTTATACAGTGACATGCCATGTAGTCCTTTACATTTCTAATTATTTTATTTCACAAATCTTTATCAGAGTGGGGCTGGTCAGCTTTGAGCAATATTGTGAAGCTGATTATTCAGAGGAATATAGAAACCATCATAATGGTCAAAGAAGTCTATTGGTAATTGGTAAAAAAACTTTGTCAAACAGCTTCAAAGAAACACTCAGAACATTCAGCACAATGACTTTAGGTGGGAAACGGTCAAATGAATTGTCCAAAGTTATGTTTTCTCAGAAAGTGAAATGTGCTAAACATTTAATTAGATAAAGTTTGTTTAAAAGTACTCACCTTTTATTTCTACATCTAATAACGCCAGCAGAAATGTTGCAGTGCTTTTCAAGCTGTATAAGAAAAGTTCATAGTGTTATGCTTTATACAAAGAATTGTGGCATTGCATTCTTTATAAAATATAAAGGATTTAAAGTACAATTTATGTTGGTCTGACATGCTCATTCCCAGTATCACGATCAGGTATAGATTCATGGAGTAGAATACAATAATCCTGTATTGTCCCAAAGTGGAGAAATTCAGGTGTATCAGCAACAAGTAAGGATAAATGTCCACAACAAAAGAAACAATACTCTACAAAACACACAAAATGGCACACTCATTAAATTAAAAAAATTAAACTCACAATGTGAGTACATATATATGTGCATAGCAACAGCAACATACAACAACAACAAAAAAAGAAAGAAAACAAAACCCGCTAATAACAGCAGTCTCCTTAGCAGATAGTCTGCTCTAACCCTTCATTTAAAGAGTATCAGAGCTGTGACTCCAGTCCAGTTTTTTGTTCAGGCAAACTCCCTGGTACCTGAAACAGTCCGCTATAGCAATGTCCATTCTCTTTAGGTTTTTGTCTGTTTTGCTTTGGATTTTTCTGGACTTTTTCCCATCAGCCTGTCACCTCTCTGCCATTATCCAATCAGCTCAGCCAACAGTCAATTAGCCCTCATCAACCCCACCTGCTGCCAGTAATTACATTCACCTCTGATCACCTGTTCACCGGTCTACTTATACCTGCCTCAGCCACTCATTCCTGCCAGAACGTCTCTTCTCTTCTCGCCCAGTGTGATGTGCCCTGCCTCTACCAGATCCTGTGTGCTCAGCCAGTTGGACTCTTTAGATAGAAGTTGCCTGTGTCTGCGTGAGTTCCAGCTGCTTGCTCCACCCGTTCTGGTGGTTCCCCGGTCCACATCACCTGTTCGGATCTGTCACTACCTGCATCTTCTGGTCCTCTGCTCATCCCTGCTTCATAATAAACCTTTTAAACTTAACTCTGTGTCTGTCTGAATATCGGGTTCACCAGCATAATCATTACAGTTGTGTGTCTGCACCTGTGGAAATCCACCATCAGATCCTTGGGTTAAGTGCTTTCGCTGGTCCCAGTCCACAAAGTCCTGTGTCTACTCTCCGTAGACTGATACATGCTGCCGAGTAATCTGAGAACTTCTGAAGGTGGCAGCCTGGAGACTTAATGTAGAAGTCTGCAGTTCAGAGGGAGTAGAGGTGCCTGCGCAGTTTCTTGTGGGCACCCCGAACTGCAGAACAACCCATCAAAAACACAGTCCCATGTCCTCACATGCTGTTGGTGCCCAGTGAGGTACGACAAGGCAAGGCAAGTTTATTTGTATAGCACATTTCGATACATGACATTTCAAAGTGCTGTCAGCTTAGACATTAACAGCCTCATCGGTGCACAACAGATATTACATCCCCAAGACCTCAGAAAAGGAACTTTCTTGTCATGACCCCTTTAATGTTTTGGCTTATGATCTCAGAGAAGAAATATTCCCTTTTCAGTTGTAAGGTATATCTGTAAAGTCTGTCTTTATACATTTCATAGTGAACCTGGAGTTCACTATGAAATGTCTTTCACCATCTGTGTTCAGCTTTTTAACACTGCCTTTTTTCAGTGGACCAGCGGTAGGTAGTCCAGTACCTACTGGGACAGGTAATAGTCTGTCCCTGACAGCAGAAGTCTTGGTATTAAAAGCGATGGCAGAAACAAACAAACAAACAAAAAAAACATGATCTTAACAGTGCTTCCAGGTGGGTCTGGGCTCGGCCCAGGAGGTAGATGTTGGCATCATCCATCCAATGCCAGGCTGGTAGACGAACTGCAGCAGATCCCAGCGGTGGCCAAAGGTGGTTGACGGCCAGCCTCCCAAGAGCCCTTATCAGACGGGAGGTCAGTGCTACCAACCCGTTGCTGCTGAGCTCCATCAGATGTGTGGTCTTCGGGACTGGTATCACACAGGAGGTCTTCCACAGCGGTGGTACTTTGCCCAGCTTCAGCCTCATGTTGAATATGTATCCCATGATGCCACAGAGTTGACTCCAACACTGTGAGAAATGTTTGGGAACCATCCCTTCCTTGTGACTGTGAACCATTGCACAGAACAAGGTCAATAAAAACACGGATAAGTGATTTTGGTTTGGAAGAACTTGACTAGTCTTGACCTCAACCTCCTTGGTCACCTATGGATTGACAGCAACAACATTGTTACCTAACTGGCTGTCTGATTAGACATGACAAACCACTGCTCTGACTTCTGTTTGTTCTTAGTGCTGAGTCATTGCAAATAGCTGAAGATGACAAAAGACAATGATGGATTACCCAGCTGACACAGAATCAAGAAGCCGCACCCAGTCAAGTCTATAAAGAAGTGTGATTCCATATTCTTTAATCTATTCGCAAGATTGTTTTTTTAATTACCTACAACTTGGGTCAGAGAGAGAGAGAGAGAGCTTCTTCAAGTTATTTTCCCACTTAATGAATCATTTAAATATAATAGCGTGATTACTAACCCATTACTTTGTGATGCTTTGAGCTACTGGATCCAATGTAATGATTCAATTCTAACAGAATTGGCAACATTTTGTTGTGATTCTGACAATAAATACATTTTAACAATATAGTCCTGTCATTGCCTTCATGAATTATGCAATTTAGGCTCCTGCTAAAGACAGTTTAAAGCAGATAGATTTTGAAAGATTTGAAGCTGATTGTTTTATGTAACTGATTCGAGTCAGTCAGTTGCCCCACCACCATGATCCATCATTTTGAGGCGTTTTCCCTATTCCTGCACTGCGTGTTTCTGAAACAACCTTGGCTGTAATGCCAGCTAAGCTGACCTTTGGTCGCCTTTCTGTCCCCTCAAACCAGCCTGATTTTCTGCTTTGACGTTTGATATTGATAATGCATTTTTGTCTACACAACTGCTGCTCACTGGATATTTTTTTTTAAACCATTCTAGAGGTAAATCTCAGTAAATTGGAATATGCATTCAGATAAGGCTTGTCTGTCAGAGTAAAAGTACCTTTTGAAAATAATAACCTTTAGGCAGGTATAAAACATACATTTCATTAAGCTATTCCTGTTTTAAAAATGTTTTTTTTTAATTAATCCAATGTAATATTCTAATCTCAAATGTAGCGTTTTCATCAGCTGTAAGTGGAAAATCTTCACAATTAACATAAATAAAGTTTATTTCATTTATTTTTTAATATGACTGTATGTTAACCAATGGGATGGAGTACTCAAAACAGCCCGTCAGTCACCAACAACTATGCCACATTCAAGGCGACTTAAATCCCCTTTCTTCCATATTCTGATGCAGTTCAATCTTCAGCAAGTCAGGATGCCTAAATGCATAGAATTGCTGAGTAGCTAATTATTTTTTTTTTACTAAAGTGTATCTCTTGTACTATTTTTCTTTTGATTAATTTAAAACGCAAACATTTGTCATCATCGCATCCTCTCTCCTAAGGCTGTTTTTTTTTTAGCTGTGTCACTGTGCCTATGTTGTTTAGATAAACTGAAATCAAAGTGCACTTTGTTAAGCTGCATGTTAGTATGATTAACGGAAGCTGTGCCACTTAGTGACAGCAGGAGAGATTTTGAGAGGTGGGGCGTCGGGCTAAGGGTACCGGGTGACAAAGATGAGAGCACGAGAGCTTACAGTATGCAATCCCTGTTCTGCTGCATTACTCTACAATTCAACTTCTTTCCATCCCTCCTCGCCCTCCCTCGTTCCTCTCTGCGAGCAGTAATCTCTCCTCACTCTCGCTGCCTCGCAGTCGTCTAAACTGCAGCAGCGAATCTCTCCCCTCCATCAGCTTTACTTTTCTTCCCAGCGAGGATGACATCCCCGAATGTGATGAACCAGCGAAGCTCTCTTTCCGGCAGGAGGCTTCCGAGGGAGACCCCACACGAACGGGCTTATGGGACGAGGAGGAGCTGTGTCTAAGGAGCTTCGTAGAAACCCTGTCAGCTCCAGAAGGCACTGGGTAAGTGCAGCACCGCTTTACTTGCCGTCCAGATCCGACATCAGCAAGGACGGTGGGGAATGAACCTAGGTAATTCATGTCTTACCGCCTCTCCGGTGTTTCCTGCCTGAGCATGTTGGGACTGTCATTTGATGGAGACAGTGTAGAGTTGTGGATCTGAATAGTGACGAGGTACTGTAACTCAGGTTGCTCGGAGCCTATGCAGCAGCTGGATCTCACTGAGCACTATTCTTGGTCACGACACGAAATGCTGTGTCTCTGTTTGGCCAGCTCTCCTCACCGATGTGCTCTCTGGATCACACGCTCACACAGATGGATATCACTTCCTCAAGCCACGTTTAAACTACCATTTGTTTTTTTGTAGATCCTCCTAATGTCTGTGGTGAGCTTTTATTTCTCCGGAGAATTATGATTAATGCATGGCAGACTGAGGAAGTTCAACGACAAAGTTTAAAATGATCCGAACGTGTGCCAAGCGGGGATGTTTCAGAGGATTTCACCCCCTGTTGGTCTGGGGCTTAAGGAGTCTGACAACAGAAAGAAGGGTAAAAATCGCAAAGTCAGTAAAGAGAAAAGCATGAAAAGATAAAGAGTGTAGCTGGAGAAAATTATCGCTATGGAAACAGCAGGCAAGGGAAGAGGAGAGGTGAAGGAAGCTTGCTGGTTTTTTTTTTTTCTGGCGCCCGTCCAGCTGGATCAGGAATTGCAGTTCTGACAGGACTTTTCCACGCAGAGCCAAATGCGTGTATGTCAAAAAGAGATGAAAAATAATTTGGGATTCATATCATATAAACAAATACAGCAAAGATTTGTTGCATGGCAGTTCGGTTATTCTGGCAGAGGATGCTATGTAGGAATGATGTAATAATAGATTAATGGTGATAAAATAGTTGTTGGTAAGTCAAGACGACAACTCGTTGCCAGCGGTTCATCTTTAATCTGAGCTGACCTTTGGTGGCAAACAATCCTAAAAAGAAGTAATAATGAAATCCACCTGAGTACGCTCTAAAAGCAAACCTGACTCTTCTACCTATCTGTTATTGTGTGAGCAGCGATGAGCGGGAGAGAGAGAGAGATCTCCACCGCTGCATATCTGTCATTCTCCCAAAACGCTTCTTCAGAAGCCCACACTGATCCTCTTTGTCATCAGGGTTTGTGATATAATGATAGGCTGGATTTCTGAAGTGCCTTTCCAGGCGCTCTGCATACTTTTACAGATTGCGATATTCACTCCACTCAGCCACTATAATAATAAATAATACTTCAGCGTCAAAGTATTCAAGTGCTAGGCTCAGTGGAATGTCAAAGTGTTTGCACTCCACCTTGTTACACGGACGCCGATGACTATGAAAGAGCTCAGTCATTGGACAGTTCAAGGAGAGGCAAAGCTGGCAATCCCAGGCGTTTTGTGGTCTTCAGCTCTGGCTGAAGACCACAAACGTCTGATAATAAGCTACACATACTCGTACGGCTTGTCATAACCTTGATTCTAATTTTATGTATAATACATTGATTGGTTTTGATACATATACTTCAGCAAGCGTGTAGGAGAAAACCTTGAAAATATGGTAGCCGTTTTCAATATGAAAACTTTTTCCCCATTATGTTCTCTATGGAGTGACTTAAGTGTAACACACTAATTAATTAGCCGGGCTATCTGCTCCTGTTGTCAGCCTGAAGACGGCGGCTTAAGAGAAAATGCACTCATATTTTGCCAAATGTGGCTTTAAAGGGCTGCACAGTGGTGCAGTGGGTAGCGCTGTTGCCTTGCAGCAAGAAGGTCCTGGGTTCGAGTACACCCCTGGGTCTTTCTGCATGGAGTTTGCATGTTCTCCCTGTGCATGCGTGGGTTCTCTCCGGGTACTCCGGCTTCCTCCCACAGTCCAAAAACATGACTGTTAAGTTAATTGGCTTCTCCAAATTGTCCTTAGGTGTGAGTGTGTGCGTGAATGGTTGTTTGTCCTGTTTGTCTCTCTGTGTTGCCCTGTGACAGACTGGCGACCTGTCCAGGGTGTACCCCGCCTCTCGCCCAGTGAACGCTGGAGATAGGCACCAGCACCCCCCGCGACCCCATGAGGGATAAAGCGGTTTGGAAAATGGATGGATGGGTGGCTTTAAAGCAGCATTACCTCAATACAAGAGTTATTGGCCCACAACCTAAGGTTATGTTCACACCGAACGCAATCGCCTGCCGTTGGATGCTTGACATTTTGCCTTTCTCTCGCAGTTTGTGCTGACAACGCGCCGACATCGCAGCCATTTCCCGCCTGCCCGCTTCACCACGATATCAATTAGAAGGAGCGTCTATCCGCTTGCCCGCTCCTCCTGTTTGTTCAAGTCACGGAGCGGGGAAATGGATTTTACAGAGCGAGTCGCGGTGCTGTATGTAAGGTGGAAAACCGAACGACGGTGTCGGCTCCCCTGATGTATCCAAAGATACACCTGGTGTGGCGAGTAATTACCACCACCTGTAGCTGGGTGGATGGCTGCCCTTCCAGCACGAGGGCCTGCTGCCCCAGGGCAGACGGATCTCATTCTGTGACACCAACTATCAAATTATCGTTTTTTTTCCGGACGAGATACATTTTACAGAGCAAGTCACGATGCTGTATGTAATTCGCTCTATTTGCAGTGTTGCTTCGCTCTATTTGTACATCTACCACGTTTTGGCTTCACTCTGTTCGCCAATTTTGTGCCATTGTCATCGCTCGAAAATCCTCGTTTGCATCGCGGATCGTCACTTCGCTCCTGAAATGCGCCTTTACATAGAGATAACATTTGCATCTGGCGTAAACACGCTTTAAGTGGACTTTGCTGTTGCTTCGCTCCCTCTGCTGGCCCAGGGAGCCCCAACAGTACTTTACCTGAAACCAGACAAGTTGCACCGAGATGGACCTTGAAAATTAGCGTACCAAACTCAAAAGTTAAAATATAATTTAATATTCTCCAGTGTTTGCGTTTGAGCTGAGTAAACATTTCATACACTACGTAAGTGGTCGTAAATAGATCAGCAAATAACAGCCGTTTTCTGTGGTTGCTTAAGAATCCATAATTAAACCTGGCCCTTGACCATCTGCTCGCATACTGTGACTCCTGAAGAGATAATAAGTAAGTGTAAGTATAATAACTCCCTGTTTATTCACCATGGTCTCTTTCTAAAACATTCAGGGACATGATCTAGATTTTTCTATGTGAATGCTTTTACCGCCCAGTGCCATTTTTTCTGACATGAATGGATAAATGGAGCGTAACTGATAAAATAATAAGCAGTTTGCGGCGCGGCTCAGACTGTTTATAGTTTTAAACTATAAACCAGGCTGCATTGATAAAGAATTCAGGACCACTCAAACACGATTTCCTGAAAAAGAGGTCAGGGCTGTACGGAGGATTTAACTGCAAGTGGGGGCCCCAAATAAAATTCAGCTTGTAGCAATGAGTCGTGTGTCTTAGTAAAGACGGCTTGGTCGTTTTGGTCAGTGGGTAGCAACAGGTAGGGAGGGGGCAGCACTGGGTTACTCTACGCTCCTTACACTTATGGCATTTTGTTGTTGTCATGACAGTTAGCAAAAATGCCACAGTTCATGCGGAGTGGAGGGTCAGAACCGGCGCACACGAAAGTTTGGAATTTGGAAAAGGATCTGTGCCACTACACCGTTTCAACAAGTCTGTGATTCACTCCTGCCTACAGCCCATACAGTGGCACTGGCCTTGCTCATCCAGACTGAATGTAGAGCAGCACAATGACTAGGATGCAACCTCTCTCCACTCCTCCTCCTCTTCAAGAACTCTGACTCACAGGCCCAGCACATTTTAATCAACCCACGAAAAAAAAAAAAAAAAAAAAAAGCTCCTCAACTGAGATGAAGCCCATAGTTCTTCTAGGAATGTTACTGCTCTGTTCTCTGTGCACTCTGAAGAAGAAACAGAAGGAAAATCGTCCAAACTGATTGCGGCACCATGCTAACTCAACCGATGTCCGGATTCAAACCTGTATACGAACACTTTACATTAAACGGGTCGGAGGTTTTTTCGGTTATTATGAATGAGACAGATTAGTGGTGATACTGTCCTCCGTGTAGTTATAATGAGCTTTTAAAAGTATAGCTATTAGTAACTGCTTTCAGAGAGTTAATTATTGCAGAGGATCCCAGCTGCAGAGTGTGTTAGCACAGCTCATTATGGAGCGTCAGCTTGCGCTCGAATCTGGGAGGAAGACGGCCAAATCTGTTTGCCATCTGGTGCCTCATGCGCCCATGGCACCCTGTAACCACCAGCTCTACCACTGGTAAACCGGTGAGGAAGTTCTCAACATTGTCAAGAAGTAAATGACGCCAAATCATGCCGAGCTGTCAGCATAAAGGGCCTTTCAAATATATTCTAGCCATTGAACTTCTTTACATTTTTTTACATGCTCAGCCACAAACGTCAATGGGTTTTATTAGGATTTTACATGAAAGAGAAACACAAATTGTTGCAAAACTGGCAGGGAAAAAAGTAATTAAGGCATGGTTTTAAAAACATTCTCTAGATAAGAATCTCAAATGTGTTGCATGCTTTTGTATTTAGACTCCTGTACTCCCACTTCAAAAAGTGGTAATCCAGTGCAAATCATTTCCATCGGGAGTCTCCTAGTTAATCTGCCTTTGTGTAACTTAATCTCAGTACAAATCCATTCTGTTTGATTTGTTAGAGACCATTAGTAAACAAAGAGGAAATCTAGAAACCACAGACAGATCAGGGGAAATGTTGTGGAGAAGTTGAATCCACGGATCCTAATATTTGTGCATGTCACGGGGAACTACTCAGTCCATCATCTGATAATCTACTAAAACATGGCACCTAAACGGAGCGCCCAGGCAAGGTGAACATTCTCTGGAGGAGCTGCACAAAAGTCCACAGCTCATGTAGGAGAATTAGTTAACCACTATTGGTTGTGCACTTCTCAGATTTGATGGAGGAGTTGCAAGAAAAAAGCAGTTCTTGAAAAAACGCTACTATAAACTGTGATTAGATGAGAACAAAATGAAACTTTCTGACCGATATGCATACTGCTGAGGCTAGAAAATAACAAACTCGTGATCACACACCACGGTGGTGGCAGCATCATGCTGTTGGACTGATTTCTTCTGCAGGACAGGGAAGCTGGTCAGAGCTGATGGAGCTAACAGAGCAATCCTGGCTGAAAAACCTGTTAGAGGCTAAAGACTGAGTAATGGGCAGAGGTTCACCGTCCAGCAGGATAGTGACCATTAACATTCAGCCAGAGCTACAATGGCGCAAAGTCCAAACCTAAATACAAGACTTGTGATGATGACAGACATTTTCTACTCCTATCTGACATCTTTCTGCGTGGAGTTTGGATGTTCTCCCTGTGATTGTGGAGGTTCTCTGCAAGTTCTACGGCTTCCAAAAACATGACTGTTAAATGACGGTTAAATGGTCCCTCGCCCTTAGGTGTGTGTGTTTGTGTACTTGTACTTGCTGCTGAGTCAGAACATTTTTGTTCATTTTACTTCTAAAGTGAAGACTTTGATGTAAAGTATGGGCATTTTTTGGTCCTCACTTTTTTCTGGGCTTGGAGTTAAGGGTTGAAAATTAATGGAAGTCAATGGAAGTGAAGGCACCGTCCACACTTTGGATTTTAAACAAGGATGTTTGAGTGTGTGTGTGTGTGTGTGTGTGTGTGTGTGTGTGTGTGTGTCCTGCGTGTCTCTGTGCTGGCCTGTGATAGACTGGTGACTGGTCCAGGGAGGACCCCGCCTCTGACCAATTGACCGCTGGTGATAGGCACCAGCAACCTCTCTGACCCTGCACTGATAAGCAGGTTTAGAGAATGGATAAATGGATAAAAATACAAAAGCTCTCCACACTTTTCAGATTTGGTAAAAAAATAAAAAAATAAATAAATTTAACTGCTGGATTTAGTTTGCATAAACCCAGTTAAATCTGTTTTTGTAATGTGACTAAAGATAAAAATGTGACTGAAGATAAAAATGTGACTAAAGGTAAAAAAGTTGAAGGGGGGTGAATACTTTTGCATGGTGCTGTGGGAAGATGCTGTGTGTTCGTTTGTGCTAGTTAACATCCCAACTTCTCACTTAATGATTCCATCGTTCACATATTTGGGCAAACATTATGAAATATCATCACCGTCTGCAGGGCATTTTCTAAGCAGCATTTAATACTGGTCTCAGTAATAAAGGCTTTGTACCAGAACACAGTAAAAATGGTGAACTACAAAACACAGAATAAATGGTTTGAGTTTGTTGTTTAAAAAAATAGTCTTGCAGCAGCAGCAGCATCAGCAGCAGAGACTCGTAGCTGAGCCTGAGTTGAGCATGTTACTGTAAGGAGGAGTGGGAGGTGAGCCTGTGCTTTTAATAGAAATTCTCTGTCGTTCATTCTTCTGCCTGCTACTTGATCACAAAAGCTGCCAAATATATCCAGTGGTGGTAAGGGAGGCTGTTGTGTGAACACGAGGAGGCTATTCATAGCCTCGGCTGAGATACAAAATGATCTCACTTTTAATCCCAAGAATATGCATCTTCAGTCATTCCCTGGTAAAGACTTCCTCCGTGAACGGTGCACCTTCTCTGCTTGTCTTTGGCGCAAACCTGTAAAATGTGACAAGTCTTAAAATCTGATGTGTCGGTACTCTGAAATGACAACAGTATTTCCTCCTGTTAAAAAGTTCCCCGCCTTGGCAAGTGCTATTGTTCTGTTTAAAGATAACCCTACATCACTATTCATATCCTTTCCTGAAACGTTGTAATGTCTGTGAAAGGTAGGTGTTTCATCAAGAGCATTAATCACACACTTTAACTGTCAAGCAGGACTTAGCATGGTTGTCGTCTTTCTCCTCCTCTTCTATATCAAACATCTTTTTTCTGTCTTGTTCCAGATTACTGGCTACAGCCAACAGCTCTCAAGTTAAGACCATCTCTCCGGAAAAAGCA
This sequence comes from Fundulus heteroclitus, assembly GCF_011125445.2. Lineage (NCBI taxonomy): Eukaryota > Metazoa > Chordata > Actinopteri > Cyprinodontiformes > Fundulidae > Fundulus > Fundulus heteroclitus. The sequence continues at coordinate 43,286,870 of NC_046372.1, read as the reverse complement.
AACTACTCTCACACTCAAGGTAGTCAAGAAATGTCACAGGTATGTGGTTGAGTCTTACCTCCGATGGGAAGAACTTGTGTTGAGAGGGAGAAAAATCACCCGTCAGTTTAATTTCCTGGTTTTTCGTAACGCTTGTGCCGCCACTCTCCCCACGTCGGACTGTTTAGGGGTACGTAAATGTCTAATGTAAATTTTTCAAACCAAATTCTTCTGCTGTCTAGGAACAAAGTCTAACGAATGGCTGCATTAACAAGAGCGCCTGCAAAAAGAGGTGCAAATTAAAAGGATTTGCTGTCAGGGTATTCCTTTCTCCTATTTTTATGCACCCGTTTTCTTAATTTTATGTACAGGTAAATCTAAAGATAATACAATATTGTGAAAAAGTTCCGTACGTTTTGTCACTCATTTCAGAAAGTGAAACGTCTCTACAGTATTTCAGTAATTCATCACTAAAATACTAAAGGCGTGACATTTTTCAAGCCTTTATTTCTTGAAAAACTCCAGTGTATCGAAAATTTAAATATTACACAACATTGATAAAAAAAGGGATACTTTAATGAGAAATTTCAGGCTTCTGACAAGCATGTACATTTCTATGCCCTCAATATCTTAGTGGGGCTCCTTTAGCATGAATTCCTGCATCGGTGCGGTGTGGCATGGTGGTGATCAGCCTGTGGTTCTGATGAAGTGTTTAGGACGCCCAGGTGGCTTTGATAGCGACCTTCAGGTCATCTGTATAGTCGGGTCTCTCACCTTCCTCTTTGGGGTTCAGGTCAGGCCCATTTTCTGGCCAATCAAGAACAGCATCACCATGGTCACTGAAGCAGGCTAGGCCGGTGCCAAGTCCTGCTGGAGGATTAAATCAGCCTCTCCACTAAGGTTGTCAGCAGAAGGAAGCATGAAATGTTCTAAAACTTTCTGCCAAATGGCAGTGTTTACTGAGGACTTCACAAAAACAGTGGACCGACACTGGCAGGCACCCGAACTCATCACTGACAGTGAAATCTTCTCATTGGACTTCCAGCAAAATGGATCCTGAGCTACTCCACACTTCCTCTAGACTCTGGGACCTTGATTTTCAAATGAAAAGCAGAATTTACTTTTATTTGACAGAAGGACTGTGGACCACTGAGCAACATTTCAGCTCTTTTTCTCCTTAGCCCATGGACGATGCCTCAGACATTGTCTCTGGTTCAGGAGTGGTTTGAGATGAGGAATGAACGTGTTGGAGCCCATGTGTATAATTTGTCTGAGCTTAGTGGCTCTTGATGCGCCGACTCCAGCCTCAGTCCCAAATTATTCAATAGATTTTGGTTGACAATGCTCTCAAGGCTGCAATTCTCCCTGTTGCTGGTGCACCTTTTCTTCTCACACTTTTTTCTTCCACTTAACTTTCTATGAATATTCCTGGATACAGCACTCTGTGTATACCTGGCTTCTTTAGCCAGGATCTTTTGTGGCTTCCACTTGTGGAGGGACTCAGTGACCGTCTTCTGGACATCTGTCCAGTCAGCAGGCTTCTTCATGATTGTGACACCTACTGGCCCACACTGAGAAACCACTACGAGGTTTAAGAAACCTTTGCAGAGGGTTTGAGTTAATTTACTAAGTAGCAAAATATTCAAATTTTCTGACACACTAAATTTAGGGTTTTTCATTATCTGTAAGCCATATTTGCCAAATTGACAACAAACAATAGCTTCAAATATTTCACTGTATGTGTAATCAATCTGTATATATTATAATCTATCTTTATAAATCTATACATAATTACGCATTTCAGTTAAATGAGTTTCACTTTCTCAAAAAACATAGATTTTTCTTTAAACCTACCAGTATTTTTTCACGAGCTTATGTGGCTATAAACTCCTGACTGGTATCATGAGTGTACCAATACATTCATTTTATGTGACAATACACAACATTGGGTTTATAAGAACAGATTTTGGGGAAACAATTTAAGAAAACTAAACATTTATTCTGTTGTTTTCACCAACAGAATAAAGGTTTCCCAAATAAGAAACTGTGTTCTAAAGAATCACTGTAAAATAAGTCCATGTTTTATCGGTTTAGGTAGTTTAAGTTTTGAAGCAGACATGCAGCCAGGCTCTGAAATAACCATTTAGTTTGGCGCTGATAGGAAGCTCTGAAGCAGATGGCAACTTTTACATTATTAATGGCTAACAGCTAGTCGCTGTATTCTCACTGTGCTTACGAATCGTTCGTATCTTGACAGTGACTCTCTGACAAACCAGTGCGCGGTTAAATCTGTAAACACTACGACTTCCTTTAACTGTGAAATAAAAATGTCAAACATAAACACAGTGTTTCAAGCTTAAAGCCTTCACCCTAACATCTGGGGCCTGTAATGGCAGCTAATAGTATGCTTGCATTGCCTGATGACGTCACATGCTGACAGCACGGAGCGCTGAGGGACAGCGTTCCCTTTGATCAGCATTATGCCGTTTTAAATGTTGTAAATAAAATCTTGTTACACCCTGATTTATAAGTATTATAATTCAACAAAAGGAAAATCTGCAGCATATGACACATATCTACTGCACTTCATGCTCCAACGCTGTAGGTCTTTAAAATCTCGAAAGTGTTACAGCTGATTGTTGTTTTTCCTAAATAACACGCTGTGATTGCCTACGAAGACTTGTTTCCACTGCTGTGATGACTCTGGTTTATGTGTCTGAAAACGCCACATTGTGACTGCATGTGTTTGTGAGGACATGTTCTGTTCTCATTCTTACTGTGTTAGATCAGCCATACTGCCTGCTGACTACTGTGATTATCTGTGACTGTGCTGTGAGCCCTGCTGTTTCTCCAGTCTGCAGTTCTACTCAACCTATGCACTGCTAAATCAGCAAATCTCCCACTAATCCCAATAACATATGGGACAAAACAAATAGATTCACCGTCATGCAGCGGTGATTACAGTCAACCAGTGGCGCATCGGCACAACACAACAGTAAACTCTACTTTAATGATTCCAACAACGCTCACTTGTCCGGTGCTGAATTGTTAAGTCTAGTCGGTCCAGTTCATATTCCTGTATCTGTTTATTTTCTTCTTGAGTATGTATTATTTTGTAAATGAATGATCAAGTTTTCTTAGGCTGCGCCGTTTTCTCCTGTCTTGTCGTTGTTGTTTGCCGACCCTTCTGTTTGTATCTGTGAGTTAGAGTGACTTTCGCATCCACACGTGGAAGCTGCCAGAGGTTGTGACTTTGATTGATGCATGTCATGAATTAATCTGATTGGATGAAGAATGACATAAAAGGCCCTGATTGGCCAGGGGTGCAGAGGGCTGCACTCAGAGACTAGCTAAGTAACCAATTAGAGGCCGGCACGGAGTTCCGTGGAATCCAAATGTCTGAAAACATACCTACCTCATTTGTTCCTCGCTATTTAGGACTGCACAGAAAAATAGCCCCAAAACAGAATGGACAACAAAGGCCAGGCACATTTTATGAGTGAACAGATGTTACTTTTTATCTCATACATTTTAGTACGTTTATACTTTTTTATGTTGGGGGCACTGCCTTAGCGACCCTTATTAACAGGCCGCCACTGCTGATGTGCACACATATACGAGTCTATTTTGGTGTTTAGGCTGTTGAGCTCTTTGAGTCTCTTCTCTTTGGTGGTAATTTTAGTGTCAAATCCCGTTCATATATGTTTTCAGTTGGAAATTTGGTTTCCAAATGTCTTCACAACCTTTGCTTGAGATATTTAAACATGCTGGGATTTATTCTTTGATAAACAAATTCTGAAAGAAATTATTTAACATTTTGAAATAGCATTTCAATGGCATTGAAGTCTATTGAGGTGATGTTATCTGTTAGAAGGTAGCGCTGGGCGATAAATCGATTTAATCGATTAATTCAAATTTACAATTCTTTAAGATTTCATTTTTGAAAAATCTGGATTTTATTTTGTTAATACACTCATTGGGTTTCCATGTCGAGAACAGCATGTGATGCTGAATATATTTTCATTCTTTATAATGGCACGGCTGCCATCTTGTTTTACAAGCCTGTTTCACAGCTTGTTTTTAGTTGCACTTTGAATTCAGGTCAACTCCCTGACGAAATGCTTGACATAAAAAGCAAGGTTTTCAAATAATTTCTTTAATTTGTTTTTATGAAACAAAAAGGAGGAAAAAATCGATGAATCGGATTTGGTATGATAAAATCGGAGATTTAATTTTTAATCCATATCGCCCAGCCCTATTAGAAGGAATAGTGTCAAACTCCATAAAGGAAATCCATTAGATGGTTTCTGAGGTCTTAATGGTCTACTGTATGTTGTGTTGTACTGTCCAGGTTGAACAAGAGATCTCACTGGTCCAGAGAAAGATGTCTGACCTTGAGTCAGTTCTCCAGCAGAAAGACATCGAGCTGAAGGCCTCAGAGACTCAGAGGACAATCCTGGAGCAAGACTTGGCGACTTACATCACAGAATGCAGTGTGAGTGTGACAGCAATTAAAAACCAGATGCTTCTAAAAAAATTTTGATTGCTCATGATGTGCGTGTTCTTATTGGAAAAGCAATTATAGCTTCATGTATTCAGTAAACTCAATAGCTTTTCAAAATCACTATGAAGTCAAATTACCATGTTTTGAGATTTTCACAGTCTTTTATATTATGTTTAGACGGGTACACCAAACAAACCCATCTGACCCATCTGTGCATTCATTTCAGAGTTTGAAGCGCAGTTTAGAACAAGCACGTATGGAAGTGACCCAAGAAGATGACAAAGCACTCCAGCTGCTCCATGACATCCGGGAGCAAAGCAACAAGCTTCAGGAGATCAAAGAGCAGGTAGGGCGAAAACACCTTAACCATCGAACACATAGGTCAGTGGGCTGAGATGGGTACACCACTCAATGCTGTTATGAATCCAGCTCAACAATACTTAAAATGTTCTCATGTCCTCATTCAAGGAACAGTTCTCTTTGCCGCCAACAATTGTATTTAATATCAGGTAATATAAATCAGGCTATACTGTGAAAGCTTCAAGGTTTTACACTTTAAGAGCATCAGTGAACAAACAGCATTATGAAAACCCAGAAACAAAGCAGGCAGGTTGTGAACATCTCACAGAGCTCTGTTCAGTCTGTAAAATGAAAATAGAAAGACAAATCTGCCTAAACTGACTGGTTCATGGACAGTATGAAATACGGCGGTTATAACATCATACTATTGGTGGGCTTTTCTTCCCTGGGGACAGATTATATATATATATATATATATATATATATATATATATATATATATATATATATATATATATATATATATATATATATATACATATATATATATATATATATATATATATATATATATATATAGTATTAGAAATCTCAGCATTTGCCCTGTTTAATTGTCATAACCTAATGACAAACAGGTGTATCGACTAACAGTAACCAACAGTAAGGCAAAACAACAGTACATTAAGTACATCAAGCAAGTGTGGAGGACCGTTCAGATTTATAAAAAAATTTTTGAGATATTCATAAAATGACATCAGAATTTTATTAAGTAGCTGGCAAACATCCACATCATAATAACTTTAAGCAATAAAAGACAATAGCTGCACACCAGTGTTCTTGGTTTGTTCTAACTCAGTTCTCTCAGTGGTCAGTGAGAGAAATCTGGGCAAGGCAAATTTATTTATATAGCACATTTCAGTACAAGGACATCGCAAAGTGCTTTACATGATTAAAGCATAGGAAAATATAAACAGAATAAAAGCAAGTTGGAAAAAATGTAGAAAATTTTAAACAAAAGAAAAAATGAGGAAATGGAAACTGAAAGAAAATATTAAAAACAGTTGGACTACAAACTTAAACTAATGATGTTTCAGTAAAACAGTTTAACTAGAAAAACCGAAGGCAATCCTAAACAAATGTGTTTTTAACCTTGATTTAAAGGAACTCAGGCTTTTCCGCACTTACAGTTTTCTGGAAGTTTCAGCATAGGAACTAAATGCTCCTTCTCCTTGGTTCTGGTTCTAGGTATGCACAGTAGACTAAGGTCTTCTGGCTTCAGCCTGTTTTGGTCTTGAACTAGTGCAAAGGACCACACACAAGTGATCATCACTGGGAGAGGATCTTTGTCTGGATTTGTTGCATTTCATTATGTTTGTTCACAGATGTTGGTAGATCCAAAGAGAAACATCCTCTGAGCTTACCTCCTCAAGTGTGGGAAGTGAGACTAAAACTGTAACAGTGACACTGATTTAATATGCTCTGACGGTAGATTATCGATGCTCAGTGAGTTCAAGCTGGACATCAAGAAGTGGATTTTCCACACGATAAGTAAAGAGAGACAAAACCACATGCATTTCACTCTTCGCTGTTTTGAAGTCTTCTTTAAAACTTGCCATGCAGTGCCCCTAGGAAAGTGGTAATAAAAGCAAGTCAAAGCTGTCCGCTGAAGCACCAAATTCCTCCCAATGTCCTCGATCCACCTTGTTACAGTGCACATCAAAAGAGACATATTTGCAAATGTGCTTTGTTTGTTTGTTTGTTTTTTTTCCTGAGGGAAAATTAGCGCTGCAGACTCCACCAAACGGTCTTTGATAATGGCTCAGCATATCTTGTAATTTTGTGGTATATAACGAGGCTGGTCCTTACTGCCGCATCCCTGCCAGAGTGAAGCTTTGTAAAAAAAAAAATTGTTTGAATAAAATCCTAGCTGCTTTCAAAGTTTAGCTAGCACATCTTCTGATGCTTGTGCCCGTGCTGCATGAGGCAAATTCTTGTACTTCTCATGTTTCACTCTCATGATGGTGGTTCAAATTGTAATCCTTGTACTAAGCACACAGGTTTACGCTCAAGTCTGTTGGTTAAAACTCTGGATTCTGCACTAATTGTCCTTTTTTAATGTTAGCTGACATATTTAAGTGCTTAGAGTTAATTTTGTGAAAGCTGTTCAACACTTTGCTGAGGTGCATAAGCTCATAGATACACTGCAAAAACGGAACTAAAAATAAGTAGCATTTTCTTTAAATGAGTGTATTTGTCCTTGATTTGAGCAGGTAAATAAGATGATTTGCCAATAGAATAAGATTTTCCCACTTAAAATAGGAACAATTCATCTACATCATCTTATTTCAAGTGCAGGATGTCTAATTATCTTATTTTAGGGGCAAAAATACTCATTCCATTGGCAGATAATCTTATTTACTGGCTCAAATCAAGGACGAATACACTAACTTTAAGAACATTTTACTTGTTTTTAAATCTGTTTTTGCAGCGTAATGTTGATAAAGCAATAGTGGTCTTGAAAATGAAAGCCATATCATTTCATTTTGTGCACCTATGACCAAGTAATGGGATCTACACTTTTACTAACTCACTTGGGGCGGTCAAAGGCATTCAGCCGGCCAGATCTGGCCCAGGAGCCATAAAGCGCCCTGGTCTGTTCAAGCAGCTTAACAACCTTAGCTTAGAGCGCAGAACCACCAGAGCTCTAAGGGAATGGTTTAAATTAAAGCATATTTAAACGTTAGGTTCAGACATTTATCCAACTGGGAATCTGTGGCAATATTTTAAAAGTTAGGTTTTAAAGTGCTCTCCATCCAAACTGACCGAGTTATGCTTTCAGCCTCCTGATATACAAAGCTGGGAGAGATATTTTTAAATAGATTTCCAGCAGAAATTGCAGTGAAAGGTGGATCTAAACAGATATGACTGGGGGTTTGGTGCAAAAACATTTTCAAATTTCTATATGTAAGCTATTATGAAAACCACGTGCCGTTTTCCTTCTGCTTCACTATTATGTTCGACTTTCTGTTGGCCTATCACACAAAATCCGACTTACTTGTAACTCAGCAGTTTGAGGATGTGACGTTACAAAATGTCCAGGGAGAAATTTAATCTTAATAGTTTTGCAGATCACTGTAGACCCAGCCATAGGAAGTCCCGTTGAAAGCAAAGCACAAATGTCCGTGTCTTTTCAGTAAAACAGATTAGGAGTATCTCCCGATGGCAGCCAGATGTGCGTGGCAGGTCAAGCCACCATGGCTGTGTGGGGGCTGTCAGGGCTAATTAGACATGCACAACATGTTGAAAGCCCACCACTCTCTGTAGAGGGACAGTGACTGTAAGACTAAACACTTTAGACGTGTAGAAATGTCTTCTGTTGTAAAGCCGCTTTGTAAATTATCGTTACTGTCATTTTCTATTTTTAATCCTTTCATGTCAATCTGCATTCTTGGAGGTTTGTGAAGGAAAGCTGCTGTGTCTCTGATATTTTTACTGCAACAGGGTTCATGTCTGGGGTTTCCGTAAAGTGCAGCTGGACTCAGCCGAACCTAATGAATACTTAGTAATGTAAAGACACACCTGCGCAACATGACAGGGAAGGTGCGTGAATTAGTCCTAAAACCTGATCGCTCGTTTCGACCAGAGCTTGAAAATATCTTCTCGCTTTCATTGTACAGTTCTTTTTGTGTGTATCTATTGAAAAAAAAAGAAAAGGTAATATTAAAGCAACCTGTTTTTCTCTGCCTACACTCGTTACAGAAGCTCTGAATACATTGTGCGGTGGTTGCCATGGCGACGGGAGCCATATACCTAGAATGGGGAGCAAAAATGATGCAGTGGGCAGGCTGTTGAGATGGGGTGCTGAGGCCCTTTGCCCACACTGTGTGAAAAAAACAACCAAATTTTGTTCATTTCGTTCCCCCCTGCACGTAAAAACAGGGATTTCACAGCGTGTTTCCTACATTTGGCAGATTTCTCGATGGCTTCCTGTTTACATACGCTTACCTTCGAGAGGAAAGTGCTGGTGGGAATACAACTTTGTTTTGCTTGGCTACAATGAAATTATATAAGATATTCTCACACTGACAATCATGAAGGTTTAATAAAACTAAGACTAAAAACCTGTTCTCCAATGATTCCACATTGGTTGATGAATAAAATTCAGATAAAGCAGTAACCGAAGAGACAATCCTACAGTGTTTCTGTGATTAGACAGATATCAGGACGTGGAGTCCAGGAAAGGATCAGTTCAATCAGCACTGCTATATCATCATATTCATATCTATAATTTGGATCAGGCATCACTTATCATATCTTGCAGTGACACACTCAATAATTCTATTCCTAGGATGTCCAAAGAAAGTGTTATTTAAATTATTTTGTGAGACATTAACCTGCAGTACCTTCCCCGGTTTGAGCATCATAGAACCCAAGCTGTACTTCCCCACAGGGACTATAAAGCACCTATATAATTTAATTTGCAGTTCTACAAAGACAAGGTTGAAGATAATCACTAATGTCTTTAAAGAAGATAGCAGGATGAAACCCTGACTGCTTGGGGGCCTGTTGTTCCATCTAATTCCTCTATGCCCTGTAAGGAGCCAATAAAATTAGAGGTCTGCAACCTATAGAGGGAACTTAACACAAGTTACTTTTTTACCAGGATGGCAACCTAATTTGTTGTTTTTATATCAAATAATAAACCAGTCTGTACTTTTTTGTGGAGCGCTTTTTATAAACAACAGGGTCACACGGAACAAAAGCAGCACTGAAAAACACAACAGATATTACAGGAATGTGTCATTAACATGGACTGGGATAGTTTGTTGGAATGGAGATGGTATTCGGGTTAATGTTGGACTGAAAACACTAGAGATGCACATGCAAATAAGAAGATTACATTCTACAAGTGTTTAAACCGAGGTTAGATGCCTAATACCATTGATAAAAAGTATTAAATTAAGAAATAAATTGACACTTCATTTAAAGTTTAAAAACTAAATTAACAGTACAAATTAAAAAATAATAGTACATAAGCTTTAATGTAAAATAAATTAGGAGTGATTGTTGAAATACGGCTTATTAAAAAAAGTCTTAGCACACTAGAAGCCAATTTAATACGATATGTTTTAGGTTTAGTTTTGTCCTCAGGAAGGCTGTTCCACAAAGGAGGGGCGCGATGAGAAAATGATACCTAACCAGGACTTTTTATTCTTTCTCTGCCTATTGTTAAAAGGCATTTTTAAAATAGAAGTAAAACCCATGAACATGTCAGATAAGACCTGTAATGATTTCACGTATAATGACCTCCCGGTAGCCGGTGGAGAGACTGGTCTTTGTTAGCATTCATGAAGCTGAGGCCGGACTAGCTCTAAGTTTATTTCCCTGAAGGTCATTACCAATTATTAAACGCACAGTTTTCACGGGTTGTAGCCAAAAACGGAACCCTTCGCACATCTTTGTGCTGTGTAAATAAAAAAAAAAGACTTCCCCACATCGGAGCAAATCCAACAGCTAAATGAAATAGCGGCTGAATCGCTGCATGAAGCCAAGCATTTGGAGCGCGTTTAAAACAATAAGACTCTGTCTGTTTCTTCAGTTTCATGATGACACATTTGTTGCTCGTGCTTATTATGTTCCCCTGTGTTCCCTTTGGTGCCTCTCTGCAGGGCACTCAACGGCAGCTAAATCTAGCATTTCATCTTAAAAAGCATCTGTCTCCCACGCTCTGTCATACGACTGCAGTGTTTATCATTTCCAGCGAGACGTCCTTTGCTGTTGGATCAACAAAGTAGGGAGATCAGGGGCAGGTTCATTTGCAGAGACAATTAGAGACTATGTGGTAAATCAATTAAGAGCCGTAAACCTTTACATCGGGGAAATTTCAAATACGAAAAAAAAAGAACTATTCACTTAAAACAAGAAATGTACATGTTCATGTGGATGATCAGACCTGAGGTATTACAGTAAGAGCTTTAGCTTTTCGAAAGCCAACTTTCACATTTTATTTCAGCAAAAAGAAAATAAATAAAACAACAACTGAAATGCATATACTATATACATAGATCTGAAAACCCCTCAATCTGTGTACTTGGAAGTTATTTAATGTTGAGAGAAGCAGCTGCCTAACTCCTAATATTCACATTTTGTCAAGATGTAACTGCTGTATCTCTTTGTTTTAGGTGTTTTACGTAATAGTAGGTAGTGATTCATTGTGAGGTGAATGAAAACTAAAAGAATGTTTAAAAATTCAAATGAGAATCTGAAGAATCTTGCTTGGATTGCCATTTTCCCTCTTTTAGTTGGTATTTGTAGAACTTTTTGCTGCAGTAATAGCTGCAAGTCTTTTGGGGTATGTCTCTATCAGCTTCGTACAGCTATAAACCAAATTATGTATGTATGTATATATATATATATATATATATATATATATATATATATATATATATATATATATACTTCATTTCTTTGGGTGCGTTTCTGGTAGTTAAATTCATGTCATTCTGTTTTTAATCTCTGTAAAGCACTTTACGTTACACTTGACGGTATGAATGAAAGTAAGTAATCATAAAGTTTGATTGATTGTGCCAGATTTTGACATGATTGAAAGGAGTTCTGTGGCACGTCAAAGCCTAAAGATATACTTTTATTTCTAAACCTTGCTTTTAACTTTTCCACAAAGTTGCTGCTGACCTGTCTGCTGTATTCTTTAGTCTTCATGATGCTGGTTGTTCTCTAACAAATCTCTGAGGCCAGAAACAGAACAGCTGAATTTATAGCGATGTAAAATTAAACCCTGTCTGTTTGGTAATCATGAGACCACGTTTGAATGCCACAGATGATATTGAGGGGTATAATTTTCCTTTAAGTCACAATTATGCTAGACTCTAACATGGTCTGTCACATACATTTCCAATAAAATACATTGCTGTCAGAGTGGTTCAAATGTGATAAAATGTGAGAAAGTTAAATCGGTAAGAGTGTTTTTTTAAGGAAGCGCATGAAGGATTACTGACAAAAATAATCAATAACAATAAATTTATGTTTGAAATAGTTTTTTTTTCTTTACAACTGCTTCTTCCAAGCACAAGAAATATAATTTTTCCAGGGTGTTTTTACAAAGACACAGCACACACGCCTTAAGTTGTATAGAAAATTGAAAGTCAGGCTCATTTGTTCCTAATACTCCTTCAGTGACAGTCACTGTTTGGCTTAGAAAATGTCTCCCCTGCACTGACTGCCAGTGTTCAGCATGCATAGAATCCCGCTGATTTCTCTAAAGCTATAAGGAAACATTTCACAGGTACTTTATTACTGTGTGGTTTCCTTGAAACAAATATTTTAATTTTTTGTTTTTAAATTTGCATATAATGCTTATTGACATACATTTTGTTGAATATCCTTTTCCATATAGTTTAGAGCTTATATTTCATGAAAACAAATAATCTCAACACAAAATAGAAACAAAACCTTGTCTTTAATTCAAAAATTGGCTCATAATTTTTGCTCTCAGATCTCCTCTGCTGTCTCTCTTAGCAGGACTTATTTGTTGTTGCTGTTGCCCTTGCACAGGAGTACCATGCTCAGCTGGAGGAGATGCGAGTTTCCATCAGGCAGCTGGAGGAGGACCTGTCTGCTGCCCGCCGCCGCAGCGACCTCTACGAATCTGAGCTAAAGGATTCTCGACAGGCCAACGAGGAGCTGAAGAGGAAGGCTACAGACTATCAACACAGGATTCAGAAGGTCTTAACATTACTGAAGCTATTAATCGTTCAAAAGTGGAAACGGAAATGTGAAATGGTGCAAATAGCAATAATTAGTTTTAGCATCAATCACAATCACTCTTCTATTGCGACAGGCCAAAGAGCAGGGCAAAGCAGATGTAGAGGAGATGGTGACCAAACTGGAAAAGGTAGATTAAGAAGCTGGTACCGCTGTGATATAACTATATCTGTTGTATTTGGTAAATACTAACACATTCTTCTCTATATTATGAAGGATGAGAGGTTCTTTTCATTTTCAATTGTCTGCTTTCGTCTCAGGCCAGTGCTGAGCAGCAGGTGAGGATCCAGGACCTTCAAGAGAAGCTCGCCAAGGTAGAATATTTTGCTGAGTAGAATAATGAATAATTTATGTGAGCTAGTCCTTCCAAATGCAGCAGACAGACACTTTACAATTTCTGATGGGTCTATATATTCGCTCTTCACCTTTCCTGACCTCATTCATTCTCTGCGTGTCTCTCCTGGAATCTGCGTCTCATTAAGTGTCGGCTCAGAGAACAATTAAGTTGTCTTTGGGAACTTACCGAAATGCAAGGTTCCTCTTAAAATGTGCCAAATTAGATCGTTTCATCCTAACCGCCTTTTTTTTTTAAATTAATATTTAAAAATGCCTTCCATTTTGCTAAGAATAAAGGAAGTTCTGCTGCTGATGAAGCTGGGTCAGCGCACATTGGGATGCATGTAAAATATTAATAGCCCTCAAACTTGTTCATATTCTCTTACATTACAACTAGAAACTTCTTTGTGTTAAACTGGATTTTTAAGTGACTGACCAACATAAAGTAGACATAACGTAGAATTTTACCAATTAAAATCATGAAAGGCTGATATTGAATTTAATTTAGCCCCCTTTCTTCACATATGCCTAAATATAATCAAGTGCAACTAACTGCCTTCAGAAATCTCCTAATTAGACAATGTAATATAGACACGTTGTGTAAAATCCCAATAAAATGTGTTTCATTTTGAGTTCTTGGTGTGAAAAAATGCAAAAGGTTCCAGGGGTATTAACAGGCACTGAGATCTGACTTAGGACAAACAAAGTTTGTTAAATAATCACATGTGGCAGCTTACCTGTGTAATGAGTTTATAACAGCAGGGTGAAGCGGGGGTCTTATTACTTTCCAAAAGAGCTGGGTGATGCTTATAGACTTTGTCAAAGCTTATTCTAAACGGAAGATTCCTCCGTGTGCCTCTGGCTCCACAGTCCACCAACACTGTCTGATTTGATGTGGTGAAAATATAAAGCCTGTGTTTGGACTTTATTTATTTTAAATTTTTATATTCCCAATCATGAGTGTAAACTAACTTGTAGTGTTTTGCTATCTGGATGAAAATTTTGTAAATACAGGTGGAAGCCTTTTGAAATGTTATCTGAATATTTTATTTTGTAGGTCGGTGACAATAAAAATGACTCTAAACTGAAACAAATGAAAGAAACAAATGGGCTAAGCAAATTGAAATGTAATCAAATTAGGTAAACAATCATGAGAAAGTTAGTGCTCAAAACGACCCAGGTGGAGGCATTAATGGGTGCTTATTTTCTTTTTTAGACATCAAAGGCCAGCACCGAGGCCACAGACCATCTACAGAGTATGAAAATGGCCAAAGAGCGCCTGGAGCGGGATCTGGAGAGACTGCAGAACAAGGAGGACTCCAGTGACAGTCTGCGCAGACGTCTCCGTGAGACTGAGGTACATCTCTGCTGCACTGTCGTCTTTGCAGCATAAAAAAAAAAAAACTCTGATGAAAGTGTTGCATAAATAAATCTGCTGTAGGACGCAGCAAAGCACAAAGAGGCCATATGTTCCCGAGAAGACAAGTTGTTGCACCCCCTGACGAACATTTGTGCTGTGACTGGATGGTGGCATGTCAAAAAGCTTTTATGCTTCAACAAGTGTTTGTAATTCCTCGTCAGTGGACCTCATCTGCTCAACCATCGTAGAGCCAAATGCTAAAGCCACGCAGTCTCTTAATCATGTCATTCTCCCCAACTTTAATTGGATCACATTCACAGTGGATCTCAAAACTGCCCCCCCCCACACACACACACACCTTTTTCACCACAATAAGTGTGACATTAAACCTACACAATCTCACTGAAAAACAAAGGCATATGCAAGAGATGAAGAGCAAACTAAACTAAAAATCTTAAAATTCATTAGTTTGTACACCTTAAGACCAATTCTGTGTGGGACTACCCTCTCAATTACAACATTCTTCTCTGCCAGGAGTCCATCTTGATTTGGTGATATTAGCCTGCTCTACCTAAGATTAAGCTATTCCATAAAACTATCAGATTGTGAGCTTTTCTCTCCAAAGGTTTCTTCAGGTATAGGACCATAACTTTTATGTAAAAGGTTGTCATGGCTCTAGGGATGGTTTCCCGACTGAATCAGGCTCTAACTCCGACTTCACTTGAAACAAGAATTTATTGCAACCAGGGGCATGAGATTTTTGTAAAGTGCTTCGGTGGTCGTCTTGGGAAAGAGGGGAGCAGTTAGATTAAGCTGGACGCCGGGATGGATGTTTTCTTATTTGGGTTTCCTGTTTTTGTTTGAGTTATCTTTCTTCTATTTGTCTGTTTTTGGTCTCGCCGGGTTTGTAATCGGTTTCCGATCAACTGATTACCCTAAGTGGTTGCTCCTCAAATGATGGATTGTGTTTTATGGGCACTGTTGGGATTTTTACGAGCTTTAGGACGTTCTGATACAGCAGAAATATCGCACAAACACTAACGTACAGTAAATACTGTCACTTGGATGTTCAGAAGGGACAAAAACAATTTCCAGAGTACTTACAAAATGTATCCCTCCAACCTCACTTCTCTGGCTGTGTGTAGGAGCGCTGATGCCCAAGTGCAGCGGTCACTGGGACAGCCAGGCTGTTGGAATATACTGGAGTGTACTTGCAAGAGGAGAACTTTCATTAGAAAATCTTTATTTGACTCAGGACAAAGAGATGTTACAAAATTCTCAACTTCTAAAAGCACTTTTCTCACTTTTCACAGCTGTGTTGATATGGACTAGAAGTGCAAATTCTGGAGAAAATATCTTTGTTAGGGTAGATGGGGCCTGGGTCTGGAAAATGATGCACTGTAGAAATGAACGAGCGTAGAAACCTAGAAATACTCATTGAATAAATCATGTCTAAACAGATCAAATAAGCATCATGACATCACACAGTTAATTAATGTCTAACCATTAACTCAGGGTAACTGTGCTGACTGTCAGACAGATTTGATGGTTATTGGACATCAGAAATGTCACCTTGAAAATTGAAAACTATGTCATAAAACGTAGGAACAAGGCAAAGAACTTGGGTGTGTGGTTCGACCCGGTGCTCTCCTCTGAGTCTCACGTTTAAAAAGGTCACAAGGACTGCCTTTTATCACCTGAGGAACATAATATCAGACAACTTTCATCTTTTGAAAATGCAGAAGTTCTCGTTCATGTGCTTGGGTATATGCGCGTAGATTACTGCCATGCTCTCCTGTCTGGGTTACCAGGGAAAGGTCTAGAGGCCTGCAGATGGTTAAAAACACGGCTGCTCACGTTTGAACCAAACCTGGAAAATCCAAGCATATTACTCCAGTGATGACATCTCTTCACTGGTTGCCTTTTCAGGCTGGAGCTGATTTTAAGCTCTTGCTCTATAATGGTGTGGCACACTCCTTTCTGTCTCACCGTCTGTACCTGTATGTTCCACTCCGTGATCTCAGGGTGCTGGTCTTCTAAATGTTCCTAAAGCTAAAAGAGCTTTTTCTTTCCTGCCCCATCTTTGTGGAACAATCTCCCTCCAGACATTCAGCAGGCATGTTCTGTGGAGGATTTTAAACCTAAGCTAAAGACCCACTTGTTCACTCTATCTTAAGTGGCTCGATGTTACATTGTTCCATTTGGTATTTCCTTTTTGCTTTCATCAGTTTTTAAGATGTATTGTTTTATTCCTTGTTTTATTATTTTTATTCCTCCGTTCAACACTTTGCTTGAAAGCGCTCTATAAATAAAGTTATTTTTTAAATTATTATTATTGATTTGAATTATATTGTGACACTTCTCAAATAGCCCAGGAGGCTGCCCCAACTCCCGCAATGCCACTTGTTGCCTGCAAAAGTCTCAGTTTGGCCCTATTCTTTTCTTTAACCTGAGGTTGTGTTTCTACCAGTTTGTGTTTTTGTGCATTATTGTTTTTTATTGTTTTTTTATTTTACTATTCTCAGGATGGAAGGAAGACTCTTGAGAACCAAGTGAAAAGGCTGGAGATTGTTGAGCGCCGGGAGACTAAACTGAAAGATGAGCTTCAGAGCAAGTCCCAGCAGATTCAGCAGATGGCAGAAAAGATTCTGGTAACCCACCTTTCCCCTCTTCTTCAGAGAAGATTCCTGACTAATCTGAGTAAAAAGAACATTTCAGAACTAGCATTGGCAGCTGTGTGTGTTGCTTTTAGCTGCTACATTTAAAGATGTAATGGTGGGAGTGGTGGTGGATAGGGGAAGTACACGCAACCCATGTATGGAGGTCTTAGTACTGACAAGGCGTGGACCTTTGCCCCATGTCTTCCCCCTCTCTCTCAACCCTATTTCCTGTCAGCCTACTGTCAAATTAAGGCCACAAGTGCCAACAAAAGATGCACCTGTCACAGATTTTTTAAAGATCTAACCTGCCAATTCTAGTCCATTCTGATTTTCATAGAAACTGTAAGTAACACAGGACGCCGTATGTTGTATACAACATACGGCGTCCTCATAGCCAGATGTTATTGAGTTGTCCTTCTCTATGACTGAAATTCTAAAAATACTTCTGTAATACCAGAGCAAAGAGAGAACCCGATATTCAAGCGAGACACAGTGTTGCGCTTTAAAATGTTTATTAAAAGAAAGAATAAAGCCCCTCAAACAATTGTGGCTCTGGGAAGGATCTGTGCCGTGCTTGCTCACACACCCAAAAAACTTGGCAAGTCTCGCGGTCCAATCAACAATCCAGGTCAATGTCCAGAAAACAGAATAGCCGATGAGGTTTCTAATGTCGGCAAGACGAGACAGGAAACTCCAGAGACGCGACTCAAGGCCAAAACACTTGGCAAGGCAGACAAGGCCCGCTGCTGTTGCTTTCAATAATCTGGCAACAGAAGATTGTTGAAGCCCAGTACAAAGAGGCAGAGGACCAGGTACAGAGGATTGGCTTGATTGCTGCTGCTGTCAGAGGTCCACAGGAGTACCAGATGACCTTGATTGCCACGGTGGTGAAGAGTGACAGAGCAGTGAGACAGACAGCCGAGCCAGAACCATAAAACCAATCATAACACCAAGTTATTGTTTAAATGTTGTCTTTAAATAAAACCCGACAACAAAAACAAATCACAGCATGTCTCGTTTACTCCTTTATAAGACAGCTGAACTTTTTCCTTTTTTTTCATGCACGCCTTAAAATGTAAGATATTAAAACATTTATTTAAAAGAGCCTCTGATTTACTCTCCTGTATTAGACTGGTAAATCATTCATCGATTTATGAAACCTTTGCAGGAGCCTTAAGCAGCCTGTCTGTTGTAGCAGTCCTTCTTCTTTATACCGCCTGTGTCTGTAGGAGTGAGAGGAGTTTGTGTCGCCCAGCTCTGCAGTTCAACAATATTTCACTAAGATTTCCAAACAAGGAGAATTGATTAAAGATTGGAACCTTTAAGCTCTTAAGCGTCTCATGTTAGCATTTATTTCAATTAACATAATTAGACTGATTAGCCTAAATAGCATGGTTAACATTACAAGCTATAAACACCAGTCTCTCCGTCTATCCCTGGTATAATTAGAAGAGCCTTACCTTAAATGTTAGTTTTCTTTCTAGAAGTCTTTGTGCTTCCTCTCCCTGCATTTTTATACACCCCACTGAGACTTGAACATAAAGGAGTTTGAAACTTGTTAGCACTTAGGGATGGTGCATTCACTAGCTGAAAAAAAAAAGATTGGATAGTAGTTTCACTGATCGGGGCTGGTAAATAGTAACTTTTTCTGGTTCCAGTCGCTGCCATATTTCTCCGTACATCGTTAGCTACAGTAATTCCATCTGTGCTCGTTATAAGACCAATAAAGAAGGCCTCAAAAAGAGAAGAGGAGGAGTCCATGTTTTTGACAAAGATAGATTTTATGAGCTTCCTTTCTTTCTCCTTCAACAAACTGCGGGCCCTGCTTTTTCCAGCTCACAGTTATGAATAATACCCCCTCCTGTCAACACTGCTTTATGAAACCTGGTGCCAAAGGCATTGCATAAACAACTCTACATGTCCTTTTTGAAAGCTGATGTCCTACAGATCCCCAAATTCCTAAAACCATCAGAGCACATGTAGGGCTAAAATGTTTTCACTATAATCGCATTTTTAATCAGATTATAGAATATTTTCAACAAAATTTAAAAGCTGCCTCAGTCAGTCTGTACATTCAAAGGATAACTTTGGAGGTGCCTTTGGCTGCTTTTAGCCCCTGTTAGCATGGTTTCTGATCATCACTTGCTTTATTTTCGTGTAGGAGTTGGAGGAGAATCTGCGAGAGACCCAGTCGACCGCCCAACGGCTAGAAACCCATCTGAAACAGAAGGAAAAGCTATATGAAGACAAAATAAAGGTTTGGTTACCAAATACATACAAGTAACATCCCATAGATCTATCAAATGTAACTCTCAGGATGTGGTGGATGTCGAAGGGCCAGCGAGAAGTTTACAAACACTTGTTATCAGAAGTAAAATATCATTATTTTGGGCCTTTAATGATGCATTTGAGACATTTTTGAGTGAAATGATCTTAAAGCATATAGCTTTAATGACTCTTAAAACTACCGTTATTTGTTAAGATTTGAATTTTATGTGGCTTTTTTATAATCCCCACAGTCACTATTCTACTCTCAGGTTCACAAATATTTTAAAAAAGTGTCCTTTGCACATAACCACATGCTTTCTTTACCATCAGCAAGGACCTATAATTCTGACAGCATATTTGACCAATTTTCTTGGCAGAGTTGGTAGAGTTTATCTGTTGCACTGCTTAGTATTCCGGCACAGACATGGCTTTTAAGCATTGTCCATAGATTTTCCATGGTGCTGACACTAGCTGCATTCCACAAGGTCACTGTCATCTTTATCCATTTCCAAAACCATCTTAAATATGTGTGTTTTTGTCCTATTGAAATACAGAGGAAATACCTAAATTTGAAGGTACCCCTTTATTTCATTCATCCACCCCTTTTATACTATTCAGCAGTACCACTGGCAGTAAACCAGACCTCAGCATGATGCTGCCACCACTGTGCCTGACAGCTTGCGCACTATTTCTGGATTTGAAAGCCTCACCTTGGCTTCTCCAAACATATTTCCCTTTGGTTTGGCCAAAAAGCTCAATCTTTGTCTCATCTGATCATAAATCCTTTCCATAGAAACAATCTGACTTGTCCATTCAGGCAGCTGTACATTTCATTAAGCCAATTCAGTCGATGTAAATTCACTCCAATCTATTCTAGTAGCCAAATGAAGCAGTCACGTTCAGTTTTTATTATTCAAATTGGTTCAAAAGTTTTCTGTCTAAGGAAACCCAGCAGATTGCATCGAGTCATTCACTTTTCAGGAGGAGTATTCGCTCCTCAACCAAAACGTATGTCCAGGAGAGAAACAGGGTCAAACACGAAAAGGTAGGGCCAAGCCATCATCTATAGAACGTGAAGTTGTTGGCAGTAGTAGCTCAGTCGATATACCCCCTTCAGGAAGGTGTCACATCTTAGCAGAACGTCAGGTAGCTACTAGGAAGAGAAAAAAATAGAAAGAGAAGATACAGTTAGAGGTTTAAAGGTGTTTATGTTGGAGTAAGGGCTTTTTTTTGGTCAGGCAACTCACAGTCCGGCTTCATGTAACGTTGTCTTTATTGCAGATGCTGGGGTTACACAATGCTCCAGTTAATTTTGGGGGCCCCTGAGGTTTCTTGAACACCTAACAATTGTCATTCCCTCTTAAAGGAACCGTCTGGGTCAGATAGCAGATATTAGGAAACACTGGGTATTCCAACAGGATGATGATCCCAGACATAAATCAGAATTGGTTTTAGAATAGACAAATCAGCCTTAGGCAACAGGAGTCCTTTGGAACCGCCCCAACCACAGGCTTGTGGTAAATGTATGGACTATGCTTATACGTTTCAGTGCCAGGAAAGCAAACGATTTTAATAGACTATACTGTTTCTGAAAAGAAGAGTGGTCAAAAATCAACAAGAATTATACAAGAAGCTTGTATAATCACATTTTTGATATATGTGATTTTGAACCCATGGATTACAAAAAAATCGAACCTATTGAATTCAAAGCTATTGACCCTATAGTTTTAAAGGATTACTGAAGAGGTTTGCTGTATTTTTATTTCACCCTAATTAAAAAAAAAAACAGTTCAGTTCACCCCCGTGATGAATGTATGTAAACCTCTCACTGGTACTTTGTGTTTGGTGGCCATGTTTTGGCTTGGTCAGCTGTGGGTGTGGTTTATGCTTGGAAAATCTACACTATGTCATCTTCACACCATTCTCTGTCCCGTTAAGTGACATCCTGGTTGTGGTTCTGTGGGCTGGCTGGCATTGAACAGGTGCTGGAGGCTCAGATGAAGGCGGACATGGCTGATAAGGAGATGCTGGAGTCCAGTCAGAGCAAATATGAGGAGGAGGTGCGGGAGAAGTGCAGCATCATCAGTGAACAGAAGGCGGTAAGAACTGACCAGCTTGGCAACGACGCTGTTCTCAAGGCTTATTTTAAAATTGATTACACTGACACAGATTTTACATTTGGAAAACTCTTTTTTTTTTTTAAAGCACAAAAAAGGAGCCCCAATCAAACCGGGCTTAAAAGCAACATGTGGGGAACCTACGAAATGTCTATTAAAACATTTTACTGTTTCGTGTTTTCTGTTCAGACCATTAATGCAATGGACTCAAAGATGAACAGCCTGGAGCAGAGGATTGCCGAGCTGTCAGAGGCCAATAAACTGGCAGCTAACAGCAGTATCTACACCCAGAAAAACATGTAGGTTCCTGCATAAAAACATGGCTTTCACTTAAACGGTTGCACATCTTTAAGATCCTCTTTTATCAAAGTGTATGCCGTGGCTTTTCATGTTGCTTTTCTGTGAAGGGTGAAGGAAGCTCGGGCACAGTGATTTCTAAATCATATCTAGAAGCTACTAATTTAGATTGTGCCACTGCTGTATAAACCGTCTGTTAAGGCTTTTGCTCAGATGAATGTGTGATCTTATCAGGAAAGCCCAGGAAGAGATGATCTCGGAGCTTCGCCAGCAGAAGTTTTACCTGGAGTCTCAGGCAGGAAAGTTGGAAGCCCAGAACGCCAAACTGGAAGAGCATCTCGAGAAAATGAGTCAGCAGGAGCAGAGCAACAAGAGCCGCGTGCTGGAGCTGGAAACTCGGCTCCGAGAGGTGAGAAGATATTTAGGGGGAGTAAAATGTGAAGCTGTTTTATTTAGCAGACTCTTCTTGTGTTGATAATTATATGTAGGCTTCAATATTCTATTTCTTCCAGTCTTGCTGCTTATTTAGCAGTATTTATTCTATGACTTCGATTTTTAAGTAAATTTATGTAAACTTCATGGATTATTTATTGGATTTACTTGTACACCCATTTGTACTGATCTGCTTCTTAATAGTGGAAACATGACGGTGCATTACCGCATTACAGATGATATTAGTAGCCCATGACTCCAACTTATACATTTTATAGTTTCATACTGGATGTCAATAAGCATCTGGTGTACAATTGTAATTTTTGCTCATGAAAATGAGAACTGGTATTAACTCAATAAGCAAAAAAAACATTTACAGAATTTCACAATGTCCAATTTTGACCCTGTCATCAACCAGGCTGTGATTTTACAATGTTGCAGTAAGGCCAAATTACACATTTTATAGAGATGCATTAACATGACTTTTTTGGCTCATATCTGATCACAAGTTATGCAAAGCTCTGACCTGCCAAATCAGTTTTTTTTTTAAATAAAATGTATTAAAGGCTGATCATTACATATTATAATAGGAGAGGGTCATACTATTTAGAAAGTAAATCAGGGTTTTACTATTATCTTAAAACTAAGAGCATACAATTAAATAAATAGAAACAAAATCTTTTTTTAAATTAGCATAGCAAGCATTTCTAGAACAACAGGCTCTGGTTAGATTTTCTGGAAACTGGAGAGCCTTACCCGAACTCTGAGATTTCCAGAAGAACACTGAAACTTCCAAACTCAATCTGTTCCTAACAGACTGAGGTCAAACGCTTCACAGAATAAAACATTGCAACTTTGCTGTAATACATTCAGCTGTCTTCTGAAGTCTTGACTCCTTCTAGCAGCATCAATATACACCAGACATCTATTCGTAGAAAACAGTTTCCTCACTACCTTTCATGCTTACACAGACTTCCTTAAACTGGCTTGCTTATACTAGAATACAATATTGTGAGTGTTTTCCTGTAGTAACTTCTGATTTGTTAGCACAACTTGTCGCTGCTTAGATTCGGTGTGGTCAAGACTAAAAACGCTAAAAAAGAAGTTTGAGTTTGTCATTGACCATTCCTGTTTGGGATCAGTCAAGCTTAAAAAGGGGTTATTTCCAGTCACCAACAGATCTTTCAGTGCATCTCTAACTTTTTAATTGTATTTAAATACTTGTAAGAGGAAAGAACTGCTAATTAAATAAATTGAAGTTATTTCTTTTAGATAGCCACTTGTACTGCTGTCAGGGTAACCCGCTTCTGACTGCACCTTGAAATGTGGGGATTCTCCGTGTCATAAATGGCCCTTTCCTGTCTGCCTCTGTAGATCGGACTCGAGCATGAGGAGCAAAAGCTGGAAATTAAGCGTCAGGTGACAGAGTTGACCCTGTCACTGCAAGAGCGCGAATCTCAAATTAGCAACCTTCAGGCAGCTCGCCACGCTCTGGAGAACCAACTACAGCAGGCCAAGACTGAGCTGGAGGAGACCACAGCAGAGGCCGAAGAGGAGATCACTGTTCTCAGAGTAAGGAATGAGGGAAAGCAAAGAAGCGTTCTTTACACTCTTTGGTGTAATGTCATTTTGGCAGTGATGTCTCCCTGTCTCTTTTGCCATGTCTCGTAGGCACACCGAGATGAGATACAACGCAAGTATGATGCGTTGAGAGACAGCTGTGCGGTAAGTTGCCGCTGTTTCGTTGTTTCTGGTAACTGACAGCTTTCCTTCCCCTGAGCACCAGCTGAATCATCACACAGCCTCCCTGCAACTATAACACCTATTTTCCCATTTCCTTCATATGATATTTCTCTTCCATGATCCTCTATGATTCTCTTTTGAGAGTAATGAAATAAAGAGCAAATATTGAAATCCTGATGAATACAGGAAAGTATTGGCGTGATTCTCTAATAATTGTTTGACAGCATTTATTATTTACATTTTTTTTACTGTATATAGTGTTTATAGTGTACATTACCTGCAGCAATGCCTAGCAGAAAAAAAGAGTTTACATGTGACTGAATTAGCCAACGGACATTTGATCTTTTTTATGTTCTGTAAAATACTATTTTTATTATTTGTCGTGATTATGAAAGATGAAGCCAATTTATTACTTATTAGTCGAAAGATGCCTCCAGATTCTTATACTAATACCAACAGTATTTCTGTCCGTTTTTATCCTATTGCCCTACTTTTGAGATCCTCCCACTAACAAACTGTTTAGAATGCAGTGTTCATAGATTCGGCTGGCCAGCAATCAGGCAACTCCGCCAGAATTAGCAACAAGAAGAGTTTGAGTGCTTCTCAGTTTCTTGACCCGCAAAATGGTATAATGTTATTCTGAAAGCTACTTTGTATGCGGCACATTTTAAAACAGGAGAATTTTAAAAACATGTCATTGCCCTAAGATATATCCATAACAATGTAGAATTGCAGCCTTTTTGTAGTCAGATGATTATCTGCTTGCATGATCATGCAAAAGACCACATTTGCTGTTTTTATAAAGGTTTTATCACAGTTGTTTCAGCATACATGCTGCACCTTGAAAAAAAAGTATTCACATTCCTTGAAATGTTCAAAAACAATATCTCAACCTTTCATTTTCTCCTGGAGAATTGTTCAGTCCATCATCTGAAAATGGACAGAGTATGACACTGTCATGTGTTAAGGTTGTTGTGCGCCCAAATTGCAACCAAATCATTGAATTGAATTGAATTTCTTTATTTGTCCCCCGTGGAGGAAATTTCAGCACAGCCCATCAAGAGAAAAACATACATGGGTAGACTGCAGCCGGAGTCGTGCTAGGTGCCGCCTTGTAGAGTGGAGAAAGGAATACATTAGGATGGTTGAGGGGGAAAAAGAGTGCATTAGTCGCGTATGCGCACATTCAACCTAGGTTTCTGTCCCAGGGGAGAAAAACATCAGGCACAGCAAATACAGTGAGTCACAGGGAGGTGTATTTATCACCATGTTCGTTAATGTGTGCCTTAGTCTTAGATGGTAAATTATCAGCAGTTCAAGAAGGGAACTGTTCAAGTTCACAGGTGTCATGAGCGGGTCCAGGTGGGGTTAGAGCGTCTTGTTTACAAAACATCTAGGAGAATTTGAGATAGTCAGCTCCAAGGCTATCCATTAGGGCACCAGATTCAATAACAAGGAGATTGTTTTGTGTCAGGCTGACTGTGGAATTTGTGTCAGCCTTCAAGTCTCTGCTGGTCCGTCTTCATGGCAAGTCCCAAACAGCTGAATTTGTTGGACTTTCTGCCATAAATCGAGCTAGAAACTTCCCAGAGGTCGCACCATTCCACCATTCAGTTCAACCCCATCCGGCATGCGATGCTGTGCAAGTCTGACATCCAGCTTTCGGTGTTGTTCACTAATTATCTGAGTCTGGGTGATCACAGCGCGGTTCAAACCCTCACAAACTCCCAGCAGCCGTATTTCTCGATATATCAGGTAACCGCCAGCAGCAATAAGCAGAAATCCTGTTATCATAAATCCAATTATGTACACATCTTCCATGTCCTAGATGGACAAAATAGACACTCCACCTTCCAAGCTCCCCAGGAATCCATGATGTATCCGGCAGCATGTGTCCCTGCTGGACAGCTTGGCTCACCCGCGTCTGGTCTTCTTGTTGAGAAAATGTTATCAATTACATTTAGTGTGTTGTAAATTCACCAGTTCTGGGTGAATTTCCATGTGAATCTAAGCTCTAATGAGGCCTGGCCAGGTCTACAAAGCTTTGAACTCCACACTACTGCAGACATTTTGAATTAGAAAGCTTCCTGGATGGGAAGCAAAACGTCTTCAGAATCAGAACAGAAGTCCAGTTGTTTTATTTTTTAGCCTTTTTTGGATAACTGACAATCTTCACTAATCTTAAATCAAGCAAGGGCAGGAGTTTTGGCAACAGTACACAGGTGAAAGAAGAAAGAGGAGGTTAGAAAACATCTCTTGTATATGTTTT
The DNA here is from genome assembly GCF_011125445.2 of Fundulus heteroclitus. NCBI lineage: Eukaryota > Metazoa > Chordata > Actinopteri > Cyprinodontiformes > Fundulidae > Fundulus > Fundulus heteroclitus. Next base: position 43,260,823 of record NC_046372.1, on the reverse strand, counting down.
AAAGGACAATTTCTGGTCTGTACAGCAAATCTGACAATAAATAAATCTGTTCAAATAAAGACTCCATTTTCAGTTATGAAATAGTAATAATTATTAATTCCCTGCTTAGTCATATTCAGTAAAAGGTGAAGATCTATCTGCATTTTGCAGGATCAGTTCACAGTAAATGTTAATCACAATCAAGGAAGCTGACACCCACAGCTTCCACAAATCACATTGAGCTTTGTATTCAACAGCATTCAGGAAGCAAATCTCTCAGTGTGACTTACTGCAGTTCTTCAAGATTTTCAATTGATTTGATTGGCAATTGAGTAGAGTAAATATAGATGGATGGCAGATCACGGCTGCATTCCTTACACAGTTTATTTCTTGCCCCGCCTTTTGAATTCAGTTGATATTCTCAGTCCCTTTCCTCAGAGGAGCTGACGCATGAGTCAGTAGAGAGCAGACAGCTAATTTATGTACTCTGCTTCCTTCCCCTGCCTCCTTGAAGTTCTGCACGTTGTACATGTTCCTGTTAGATCTGAGAAAAAGGGTTTTTTAACATCAAGCCTCATCAGCCCCTAACCCTCATTTCTCCAACTGTGCAGTCCTGGCTGATCAAGAAAATGGACTGATGCTAATGAAATCATTGGCCTGTTTCTCCCTCTAAATACTGATTGGTTCAAGCAAGACATCTTGCCAAAGGAAGGAATGCATTATATCTCTAACCCAGATATTTACTTTATGTAATAAAACTACACTGGATTATATCCTGTGAGAGGTGGACAGTTAAATTTAAGTGCTAAAATCAAATGATATAAACATGTCCAAACCCTGTTAGACTCTTTTATCTTGGGTGGAAATAGTAAAAATAAATGTTAATGGTTTTTACAGAGAATAGTTTGGTTAAAAGAAATATAGCAATAGAGAAATATATTGTTCATACAGCTCATCTTCTCTTAGAATTAGAAATTAAGTGGATATTCTCAGCAGATAGCTGCTATGTATTCTGGTTTCATGGACACCAATCTTTACCATTGCACCTAGAACCGGGGGAGCCAAATTACTCAGTTCTTTCACAGACTGCTCTCAAAGATGCCTTAGATAGACTGCAGCTTTAATTATTGGATTGCTTTGCTATGAGGAGGCTGAAGATTGCTCTGGCTGTTAGTCTCTGTTTATTATTTATCTTCCTTTGTTTAGTAACACTAACCAAAAATGCGTTTTGTGTTTGCAAGGAGCATGGCACTCTTAAACTACTATTTTTATGGTCAAAGCAGAATACAGAAGAACTACCATGGACATGTATGTACTGATGTTCAGTCCCACTACAAATATCTGGTTTAGTGTTAAGAGCTCTAAAAATAAGGATGGACATTAATGGATATCAATGAGTCTCAAAGATACATAGTTCAAGAAATTTGTGCAAAACGTTCAGCCTGTTTCAAAATGTGTTTAAGAGAAATGCATAAACTGATTATGCACTTTTAAAGGAACTATCCCTGTTATTGCACAAATTCATAAATTCATACTTGAACTGTAAGCCCCACCCACAACAGTTTTTCCCCATGAGAAACCCTCAACATGCACAAGACCAGGCTCGTGCCTTCTTTGTTTTCTACGTCTCAGATAAATTATATTTTCTTCTGTGAATGGTCAACACTTACATGCGTGCCATGCTCCAAAGGACCTGCTTCTTAGCAAAGGATCAGCACCTTGTTGTGCCATTGGCAGAAAAAACTTGTCCCGGGTTGTTCTCAGTTCGCTGCCTATTCCTACCAAAAAAAAAAAGCCTGCACTCACTCGATCGTGGAATTAATTAGTTATTTGTTATTATCAAATTCTGTCTTTTAACTCACAATACATTGCGTAAAAAGCATTTTTCTTTATAAGACAATAATAAATTCTGGTATTGCTTCTTTAAAGACAAGTAAAATAAATCTACCATTGTGTTCACTGGGTCACATTAACCATGAAAAATGTTGTGACAACGAAGCTACCTGGAACGGAGTCCATCCATCCACCCTGTCTATTTAGCACCGTGGCACTAATTAGATAGGGTAGTTGCCTTGTTGTAGTTGCAGTTGCCTTGCAGCAAGAAGGCCCTGGGTTCAAGTCCTACCCTGGGTCTTTCTGCATGGAGTTTGCATGTTCTCCCTGTGCATTAGTGGGTTCTCTCCAGGTACTCTGGCTTCCTCCCAACAACATGACTGTCAGGTTAATTGGCCTCTCTAAATTCTCCTTAGTGTGCGTATGAATGTTTGTCTGTCTCTGTGATGCCCTGTGATGGACTGGCCACCTGTCCAGGGTGTACCCCGCTTCTCTCCCATTGACAGCTGGAGATAGGCACCAGCACCCCTCGCAACCCCACAGGGGATAGATGTGTTAGAAAATGGATGGATGGATTTTGCTCTTTTTGCCAGATGAGACTTTGGTGCCTTATGTTTGCTTCTGAAATAGAAACCTCTTGAATTGGATCTTGGATAAATCTCACCTATTGAATTTGCAAGTTGCACAACTAGTGGAATTTGCTGGTTCTAGTTTTTGACTAACTATTACTAGCAAAATAAACTCATTATTTTCAAGCCTTCTGTACTCTTCATTCAAACACTGTAAAAACACATTCACCAAGATAGGCTGAACAGCACTGCCTTGTACTAATGGCTTATTAAAACAGGAACTGACAGAGCTATGGATAAACAAGTTATTATCGCAGTTATCATTTTATTTCATACACACAGCAGCTATAGCCTACTGAGTCCTGAGGTTAGAGCTGGCTGGGAACCTCCAAAAACACAATTCATCTGTGGAAGGAAATATCTTTTTATAAATAGATCTCTTTCACTGCTCTGTCTCTTCCAAAAAAAACTTCTGTGATCCTCCAAAAGGGTTGAGTAAACAGAGGCAGAGGCTGAAAAGCCATGAACATGTTTATTACCCCTCAGTGTTATTCAGTCAAGCTTTTGCTATGATGCACAGTTCTTAGTAATTAGGCCAGAGCAGTAAAGCACTGCAACGGCCTGATGTATCTGAAGGAATTCTTCTCTTTCAATATACCGCCTCTTTTAGTGGCTTTTTGGAGGCCAAAACATACATGAAAACTCTTCAAACATTACCCAAATTTCACCCTTGCGTTAAATAGTGGCATTGTGATGGTATTCAAAATGGCCGTGGCTAAACGGTTGCAAAGTCACCCCCTTAAGTGTGATGCGCTTTTTGGTAGGTCCTAGAGATTCAAAATTAGACACAAATTTGGCACAACCAAGAAAAAAAGTCTATTGGAGGAATGCCCTAAAACAAACAGGAAATCCGCCATTTTGGGTAGTTTTTGACATTTGCTCATGTTAAACTTTAAAGAACTTCTTCTGGGGATTTTAAGGTTTCGGCAACAAATTTGCTCCGTATGTAGCTATGCCATGGGCAATAAAAATCATTACATACTTTTATGTAATGCTAGCATTGTGTAGCCTCTCCTAGAAGTTCACAGCAAACGTCTTTACTGGCACCAGGGTCAATTCTTCACCAATGGTGAATGGCTTCTTAGCCTCGGCAATATGGTTAGCCACCAAGTATGGCACTATCAGTTCCTTGGTGGATGTGACTGAGACATCGACTTGACATACAACAAGTGTGAGTCATAGACAGATCTGACCGTTTTTTCAAAAGTAATCGCCCACACTCAGATAATAAATAAAACAAGAACAAAGTCAGTTGTTTCTGTGTGGCCTGGTACCAAATGACCCACAGACCAGCAATGTTTGCATACTGTATATATGCCATGTTGTAGTAAGTCAACGCCGACTGATAAGGGGTAGTTCTTTGTACCGTTACAATATTTATTTTGTTGTAAAGTATATCAATGAAACTATGATGTTTTATTTTACAAATCTAATAATTTTTTCAGACCCTTGAGCTGTGCCAAAGCTGTTAAACTGTTTCGTCCCTTGATATTTGGAGACTTTTTATTTTGGATATAGGTTAAGATGTAGTTCTGGTAAGTGTTTTCACAAACAACTTTGTTCTGAAAATCCTTAATAATTGGTAACAAAACACCTACGTCCAAAGCAAAACAGTAAATGATCCTCACACAAACAGAAAATATTCCTGACTTTTAAAACAAATATCTATGAAAGTTTGGCTGCTGGGAAACAAAGAGTAAAAAAATAAAGTATGGCTCCCACCTGTTAAATGGTTTTGCATATCCAGCTAACCTCTGGGCTCGGAGAAGTCCCTGCTGTTCGGGTTCCTGTTCTTTCTGAATTGCCCCTTTTTCTTTTAATTACTAGTTTCTTAATAATCATCATCCATAAAGACAACCTTCAGTGCCTGGACAGAAGCATTTAAAGGTATCAGCAGACCTGCAATACAGCAGGGGCCACTGAACCTACTGTATATCAGCTTGGACCAATCACCCATGACATTATTTGCCATCATTGTATTGCAAGCCTCTAAAGTCACCTGCACTGACCCATTAGCTGTTTGTAGACACCAGTAGAACAACAAAATCTTGTTCTACTCAACACAACAGTAGTTCAGAGGACAAGAAACCCCCCTTCTTTTTACAGAATCAGTACAATAAAAAGGATCAGGAGATTGCCTTAAAATACATTTCTTTTCCAGAAAAATACTGTATATGCTGTCTTTTTTTCTTTTCTTTTTTTGCTTAAAAAGTAATTTCTCCCATCTCTCTGTAGGTGATCACTGATCTCGAGGAGCAGCTAACCGTGCTGACTCAGGAGAATGCTGAGCTGAACCGGCAGAACTTCTACCTGTCCAAGCAGCTGGATGAGGCCTCTGATGAAAGGGAGGATCGGCTGCACCTCAGCCAGGATGTGGACAGGCTGCGTCATGAGGTGGCTGACCGTGAAATGCACCTCAACAACCAGAAGCAAGTAGGTTTTTTGCAAACAATTGTATTTTTTTTGTGTGTTTTATCAAATTATTGCTTTAAGTTAATTTTTTCCAATTTAAGGACAGATTGAACAACCCGGCAAAACTTAGTTTTAATGTGACCTGCAAATAGCATTTGCTTTGAATGTATTTCATAGGGAAAGTTGGAGTATGTTTCCACCACTTTTGTACAACTACAGACTGAAATTCTTGTCCATCCTTGCCATTCACTCAGATTTTCAATAAGAGGAGGGAGGCTTTTCTGTAAACTTCAGAAAAATACAGTAATTTGTGTTAATTTGTCTAACATTAGAGTTTGTAGTTGTGACATGACAAAGTTTGGAAAAGTTCAGGATATATGAATGATTGTACAATGCACTGTAAAGCAAAGTTTAGGTATGACTGGTTTGCAAACTGGGGGAAAGTAGAACCTGTTGCTGGGAGATTGTTAAGAAAGGTAATTGCATCAGGTAGCAGCAGCACTTGCTGGCAGAGATCATACAAGTACAAATAAACTGACTGGAGGAGTGTGACAATACAAGCGTGGCACTGTTCAAGTAAATGAAAACTCCGTCTGATGGCAGAAGAAGCAGCATACGGATGTGAGAGAAAGAAAAATGTACCCTGCAAAAGGTTGACATGGATCACAACCAGACAAGAAAACAACAGGTTTCCTTTAATTTTCTGTAACACCTCAGATGTGTGACTCCTTTAGCAAGTAAACACACAAACACAACTATCCCATGCCCAGTATTTGAATTTACTGTTTGGCCAACATTATCCAACAATACTCGGATACAGGTTTGGATTTAATTCCGTAAGAATTGTCACAAGTTGTATTATCCGTGTTTAGTGTGAAAACAGTGTTCTGCTGTCCTGGGACTGCGGCAGCCAGTCCTCTGGTTCACAGGGTTAAGAATAAATCAGGCTTAGGAAAGTTTACTGTTATTTTAGGAATTGTTATATGTTTATTCTGGCTGCAGCAGGAGAGGAAAGGAGAGAGAGAGAGAGAGTCAGAGAGAGAGAGAGAGAGAGAGAGAGAGAGAGAGAGAGAGAGAGAGAGCGCTGCCCCTGTGGGAGGATATGTGTGTGGGTGTCCAGCAGCGCTCTCAGCCCTGCTGGTTGTGTAACCGCCGATGGAAGTCATAGACGAGGGACGGGGTGGTGTGTGGGAGGGATGTGTCATCCCCAGCACTCCCAGGTCGTTTCAGCTGTGGAAGCGTTGGACTTCAGAGGGCCGTGGTGTTGCTGCTGCAGCAGCGGAGGCTATATTTGTCTTCAAACTCTTTGTCTAAAGCGATGCGCCGTAAGAGGTGAAACACGGGTCTTTGCGGGCCCTATCAAACGTATGAAACATCCATAAGATTAACGATGCAAACCGGCTTTGCGGTTTCACCGTTTTTTTGGGCTTATTATCGAAAGTGAGGCCAGACGGTTCTCCTTTCAAGTCTGTTGCTGACGATGAATTATTTAGTGCTTAAGGGTGTCGTCAGTTTGCTTGTTTGAACGTTTCAAACTGGATGTTAAAAATAAAAATCTGTATAAACGCATTTTTATTTCATTAATGAAACCTTTATTTAATAGCATTACAATCTCTTGCATACAGTTTCTTTAATTTCTTGTATTACACATTGACTTGTGCTATTCAGGCCTATAGTCCATTCCAAAACGTTGGGCTGAGAAAGCTTTTACCACTTAGTAATGCTGCACCCCTTCTTACAATATTTAAGACGTGGCTTTAGGGATACCAAAAGATGAAAGGTTTTTGCTGTAATACTATCTCATTCTTCCTGGAGACACATCTTACACTCTGATTTTTATCTCTACATCATCTAAGCCTTCAACCAGGGACAGATGTGAAGAGGAAAAAAGTTCTGTACCAGTATTAGCATCTTCCCCAGCAATGCCTTTATAATGGTTCTATCATGCGGGTTATGGTTGTCCTTCATGGATTTTGCTGAAAAAAATGTTTTCTCAAAAGCAGAAAACTCTAAGCTCTTATTGTGAATTTTCTTGAGGCCACCATAGATGTAAAAATGCTTTGCCAAGGGCACTACACAACCTTATACATTTTGGAGTCGCTGCTGAGAAAAGTGGCCATTTCTTTCAAATACCATCTGGGGGACAAACCAACTTAAATTGTCTCCCCTCATCAGACAAGATATGTTTGTGGTGTTAGAAATAAGCACGTCTCTTCTTGAGCTTGAGAAGGACCGTGTATGAATATCTTTTATGGGTGGATGGGTAGACATGCATACGTGTGTGTGTGTGTGGGGGGGGGGGCATGGATGCATCCATGCCATCCTTCATGCACCCGCCCTGTAGCTGGAAACACCATTACCAGTCCTAGATTGCAGCTGCCTAAATTTTTCAGGAAAGTATTTCCATCCTAAAATGCTGCATTATGTATGTTTTATCACATTTCTGTCAGATTGGGATTAATTTCTCTTTAAATAATGCTTCCAATGAAATGCAAGTCAAGAGTAATTGTTGAAAAGTCGTTTTTTTATAGTGTCCTGTCTGGCAATGTGGCAATAAGAATTGTTGTCTTAATGCCAAAAAGAGCCCAACAGATTTTACTTTCACAAGTGGAGCCGTACCGCTTTCGCCATTGTGCTCCGATTGATTTATACTTGCAAGTATTCAATTCCATTAAATTTTATTTATATAACGCCAATTCATGAAACATGTCATCTCAAGGCACTTTACAAAGTCAAGTTCAATCAGATTATACAGATTGGTCAAAAATTTCCTATATAAGGGAACCAGTTGATTGCATCAAAGTCCCGACAAGCAGTATTCACTCCTGGAGAAGCGTAGAGCTACAGGGAGAGTCGTCTGCATTGTACAAGGCTCTGCAGCAATCCCTCATACTGAGCAAGCATGAAGCGACAGTGGAAAGAAAAACTCCCCATTAGCGGGAAGGAAAACCTCCAGCAGAACCAGGCTCAGTATGAACGGTCATCTGCCCCGACCGACTGGAGGTTAGAGAAGACAGAGCAGAGACACAATAAGAGAAACAAAAAAGCACAGAAGCACACATTGATCCAGTAATCTGTTCTACATTAGATGGTAGTAGCGGGTGAGCCGTCTTCTCTGGATGATGTCACAGCGAGCTAACAGAAAAAAAGAGAGAGAGCACAAAAAGTTAAAAGCTGAAATGACGACAAGCAATGCAAAACTGGAGAACAGTAGAACTCAGTAGAGTAAGGAAAATAGACCCTGATGTCCTCCAGTAGCCTAAGCCTATAGCAGCATAACTATAGAGATAGCTCAGGGTAACATGAGCCACTAAAACTATAAGCTTTGTCAAAAAGGAAAGTTTTAAGATTAGTCTTAAAAGTAGACGGGGTGTCTGCCTCACAGACTAAAACTGGGAGTTGGTTCTACAGGAGAGGAGCCTGATAGCTAAAGGATCTGCCTCCCATTCTACTTTTAGAGACTCTAGGAACCACCAGCAGACCTGCAGTCTGAGAGCGAAGTGCTCTGTTAGGAACATACGGGGTAATCAGAGCTCTGATATATGATGGAGCTTGATTATTAAGGGCTTTATACGTTAGAAGAAGAATTTTAAATTCTATTCTTGATTTAACAGGAAGCCAATGAAGGGAAGCTAAAATTGGAGAAATATGATCCCTCTTGTTGATTTTCATCAGAACTCTTGCCGCAGCATTTTGGATCAGCTGAAGACTTCGAACTGCATTTTGTGGACTTCCTGATAGTAAAGAATTACAATAGTCCAGCCTTGAAGTAACAAATGCATGGACTAGTTTTTCAGAATCACTCCTGGACAGAATGTTTCTAATTTTGGCGATATTCCGGAGGTGAAAAAAGGAAACTCTGGAAACCTGTTTAATATGGGATTTAAATGACATGTCTTGGTCAAAAATAACACCGAGAATTTTTACTTTACTACCAGAGGCCAAGTTAATGCCATCCAGATTAAGTGATTGATTAAGAAGTTTATTTTTTGAGGACTCTGGTCCAAAGGTTACAACTTCTGCCTTGTCAGAATTTAAGTGCAGGAAATTTAAAGTCATCCAGCTTTTGATGTAATCAAGACATGCCTGTAGTCGAAGTAATTTATTGGATTCATCAGGATGGATAAATATAGCTGAGTATCATCAGCATAACAGTGGAAATTAATCCCATGCTGTCTGATAGTTTTGCCAATCGGAAGCATATATATAGTAAAGAGAATTGGTCCGAGGACTGAACCCTGTGGTACTCCACAAGTGACCCTGGAGTTTGAAGAAGATTTATTATTAACATGAACAAACTGGAATCTGTCCGATGGATAAGATTTAAAAGTAGCTTTATTATTTATGCAGGGAATATTTCATGTTATATGAACACTAAAACAAGAAGGCAGAAGAGAAAAAAAGGAGAAAAGGTGAAAGAAAGAGGAGAGAAAAGGGAGAGAATGATACGACATCCACAGTCAGGTTCTTCACCTGCAAAGGGAGATTTAAAAAGAAAAGCACAACCAGTCGATAACATATTACAGATACAGTCAAGTAATGTCTTGTTACCATCACTGAAGTATATACAGTATTAATTAATATGACATATATAAAGTGACAGCTGAAGATAATAATAAGGATTTTCTGTATGGAAGTGAGTCTGTAAGTACCCCAAAGTTGTGATTGTTGTGAAGAGCCAAAGACCTGCCCCCCCATAGCAACGAGGCAGATGCCAGTGGAACCAAAACCCCAGATGCCCAAAGGGACATTCAGAGTAAAGGTGCTCAAGATGGGCCAACACAGGAAATCTGCCTCCCCCACCTAAGAAAAGAGGGGAGACTGCCCCAAGGAAACCCCCCAACAGCCACAATACCGAAGCCCATCCCCCCCAGGACAGGGGGAATGGGCTTCACACCTAGTGGAGACCTGAGATGTGAAAGCCATGCAAACTGATTTTTTCCCCAACGTGCTATCATCAAAGTTACCCAGCAAGTAAACTGAGGGGGGAGTTGAAATTTTACAACTTGGGCACTTTGACAAGTCCTAACATATCTGGACCCAGAACCTCTGAATATGTGTAGATAACCATAGTGCATTAATATAATTGTCAGGAGTGTTGCCAGTGCACTGTGGACAGAGATTAGATTGTGCAAAACCCATCTTGAATCATCTTTGACCTGTATAGTGTACTCTGTGAAGGATTTTGTATTGTATTAGTTCAAATATGTTTTTTTTTGTTAAATGTTCATTCATTGTTTGTGTCTTCATACATAATATAATTTTTGTGACGTGAACAGAACCTTGAGACTCTGAAGACCACGTGCACCATGCTGGAGGAACAGGTTGTTGAGCTGGAGAGCCTGAACGATGAACTGCTGGAGAAGGAAAGACAATGGGAAGCCTGGAGGTCAACACTGGAGGAGGAGAAGAACCAGGCTGAGAGGAGGACCAGGGAGGTTCAGAGGCAGCTGGACACTGAGAAACAGAACAGGTGACACTGATATAGACTAAACCCCCGTAAGGATTAGTAATGGAGGCTGTTTACACCCTAGTACAGAAATGATTTTTTAGCTGCTAGACTCTCCTGTACCTGAATAAAAATAAATAAATGAATTGCTCTTCACGTCTCAGTTGATATTGTTATTAGTTCTAACTCCAACCTACACACAATGAAGACACCAAGCATTGGGCATATTCTCTGGGGCCTATTTGAATTTATTTTTGGAGAAAATACAAAATCTGTTTGCACTGAAGGGCAGTGCAAAACACGCTTGGTGCAGTAAAAGTGTATGAAAACACGCTCTGCTGGTCTGTTCCTCTTTAGCATTAAACCCAAGCCCTTACTCAAACAGATTAGTAAATAAAAACAACAGAAGACCTCAGAAATGATGTCTTCAAAGCCTCGTATCACACCATGGAAACAACGCTTTTCTTCTGTGTTTCAGGCTCCGTGCGGAGCAGCGTTGCTCTGAGTCTCGTCAAGCTGTGGAGCAAGCCGTTAAAGAGCACAAAGCTGAGATCCTGGCCCTGCAACAAGCCCTCAAAGACCAGAAACTCAAAGCCGAGGGCCTTGCAGACACTGTATTTATTTTGTCGTTGTAAACAGAGGATTTTTTTGCCTTGTCATTGTTTGCCAGGTTCAACACAAAACCTCATTTCCTGTGTTCCTCAGTTAAATGATTTGGAGAAGAAGCATTCCATGCTGGAGATGAACGCCCGCAGCTTGCAGCAGAAGCTGGAGAGCGAGAGGGATGTGAAGCAGAGACTGCTGGAAGAAGTACGCCGCTTTCCCTGGGTTTCCCTGGATTTCACATGCAAATGTGTTTTGTCCTGCTTTTTTGCTGTGTCTGTCGTTGTCTTTCTGCGTCACGTGGTACCTTAACGATTAATGCCGAGTCCCTGCTAAAAGCCAGTGATTACTAAACGCTCATTGTCCAGATAGTGGCGTGAACAGCTGTTTTTCTCCCCCCCGCAGCAAGAGAAGCTACAGCAGCAGCTGGATGTCCAGAAGACTCATATATTCCGCCTGACCCAGGGGCTGCAGGATGCTTTGGACCAGACCGATTTACTCAAAACAGAGAGGACTGACTTGGAGTACCAGCTGGAGAACATCCAGGTGTGCTTCTACTCGGCATGCACATGTGCAACAGCTAGCATGTAGGGGTGGAAATCAGTACAAATACATAACCGATATGAGAGCCCCCAAACAGCACTGACACATGTATGTAGATGCTGAAGTCAGAGTCAAATCTTTATGTCGTCATTAGTACCCCCCCCCCACCTTTTCCTGTTCTAATCCACAATATTATATAAGCCCCCTGCAAACACGGCACCTTTCCTTCCACCCATCTCCATGTCTCTCTGTCACCCTCTGTGTGAAGTGAAGTACTTGAGGAGAAATTCATGGCAGTAGTGATGTTCACTTAGCTCCACCTGCAGGCGGTATACTCTCATGAGAAGGTGAAAATGGAGGGAACCATCACCCAGCAGACCAAGCTCATAGACTTCCTCCAATCCCAGGCCCACGGAGGCTCCAAGAAGAAGAAAGTAAGACGGATTCACATACGAGGTCCCGCTGTGTGTTCGGAAAACATGAGCAACGATGTGCGCTTTCCCTGTCTCCTCTCTGTGTCTCTCAGGGACTTTTCGGGCGAAGGCGGGAGGACCTGTTAGCTGCCATGGCTGCTCAGGCCCAGGCGCAGGGTCAGAGTCAGGGCCAAGGCCAGGGGTCCCCCGTGCCCCCCATCCAGCCAGTGCCTCTACAGTACAGCGACATGAAGGCTGCGCTGGATAAGGAGCGCTCTCGTTGCTCTGAGCTGGAAGACGCTCTGCAGAAAATGAGAGCAGAGCTGCGATCTCTGAGAGAAGAAGGTGGGCCTGACGTACATTAGTTTACAAATCTGAATGTGCGTGATGGGACTGCCGTGTGGCCCACACATTTCTAGACAAAAAGTCAAAGCAGTATGTGGATTTCCTCTCCATAGTTACAGACTCATCACATAAGTTTGAGACTCATGTGCGATTCATTGTTCAATTGAATGCAGTCTTTTGTGGTCAGCTTGTAGGCGGAAAACAGAAACCAGGTTTTGAGTGGTTATCTGCCAACCGCGCTCTGTCACCTTCCTCTTTTAATCACTTCCTTCCCTATTGGTTGTTATCCTAATTAGAGCCTGTCTGTGCCCCTTCTGGGACCTCTGATGCTCACGCGATCACACTTCTAAGTTCACAGATTAACATTGATGCCAAAAGGTGGTTTAAATTAACTATAACTTAAGTGCCTGAATACTTAAGTTAGAGTTTGTAAAGTTTACTTTATTCCCAATCTCTGGACAAAAGACTTACAGATGTGGGCATATTTGTTGGTAAAGAAGTTTAATAGCCTTAACAGGAATACATCTCATTGCTGTAGCATAATTTCACACTGAACTGTTTAGAAAAATCTAAAAGTTATTTGAGCACACGTATTCAAGGGGGAAAACTATCATGTCAATGAATGATTATTTTTAACTAAATCATTAGTACCTAGCGGGCAATTAAAAATAAATACACCTCAAGCAATTCTTTAAAGGTGCCATGACATCACTGTATAAACCATTTCATGTCGTTGATATTGCTACATTTTGAAATTCGCTAAAGAATTTTATAAAAAAATAAAATAACAGCAGCTTGTTATTTTTTCAGGCCAAATGTCCCTCCTCAGTAAAAGGGTTGGTTGCGGTAATGCTATGAATGATATGCAGCTCTACCTAGCTGACTTCACTCTGATTGGCTACAAACATATTTGGTGACCAGCAAATATAATGTATGATCCGTTGCTGCTGCAATAAAAGTTTTGTTTATTCTAAGGAATTTTACAGATCTTTAAGTGTGGCGCATGTGCATACTGATAAAGATTATTGAATAAATTGGAAACAGTTTTTTTTATTTCAAAATTTTATTTTATTTTCAAAATTTTTAAATTTCAACAAACATCCATCCATTCATCTTCTTCCGCTTAGCCGGGATCGAGTCACCCTAAGTGACTCGATCACTTAGGCAACCTAAGTAGGGAGGCCCAGACGTCCCTCTCCCCAGCCAATTGGGCCAGCTCCTCCGGGGGAACCCCAAGGCGTTCCCAGGCCAGCCGGGAGACATAGTCCCTCCAGCGTGTCCTGGGTCTTCCCCTGGGCCTCCTCCCGGTGGCACTTGCCTGGAACTTCGCCCCAGGGAGCACCAATCCGCCTGTTGATCTTCTGGTCCATCTTTCCCTCATTTGTGTACAAGACCCGAAGATACCCTTTTCAACAAAACAAAGAGAAAAAAACATACACAACAACATAAGATATCCAACAAGGAATTCTATTACAAAAAACAAAGGGAGCTCAAAAAAGGAAATGGAAGAAGTAGTGGCTTATCCAGTCCTGTCCCCGAATTTACATACACCTCCTTAATCAAAATAGAGATTTAAGAAATATATAAAATATTATATATATATATATATATATATATATATATATATATATATATATATATATATATATATATATATATATTGTTGTTTACCTATACATATGCATGTATAGCTGCAGACCTACACATACATCCATGCACGTGCAGATAAATTTGCTAATTTAGTTGAAATTACGTTATACTGTATGTGATTCATTTTATGTACTCCTTATATTTTCTCTTGAATTGTGCAATACGTTTACTTTGCTTAATTTCATCGTCTAAGCCATTCCACAAAATCGCTCCACAAAACGATATGAACATGCTTTTAAGAGTGATGCGAACATATGGTTGTTTTAAATGACATTTTCCCCTGAGGTCATACCTTCCCTCTACATTATTGAACAGATTTAGAATTTTCTTTGGAAGCACATGGTTTATAGCACCTGTGCAGTTTTAAATTGTACCAAATCCGTACGTTTCATAAGTTGTGATTGGAAAAAAAGTTGATTTGTGTGTTCACGACACCAAACATGATGTACCATCATGAGGATTTCATTTACAATAATGAAATCCTCATGATGAAGACTTCAAAACAAAACGTGATGTCTTCAGTTAACTTCACTTCATTTGGAAGGAACTGCTTTATTTTGGTTCGATCAAAAGGAAAAGATTCAATCAACATTTTAGAAATTTTTTAAGGGTCAGTTATGTAATAGAGACGTTCAGCTAATGACTTCTCACGCAGCTCTCCAGTGTAAGGATCACGGCAGCGCCACAAACCCAGCCACAGCAAGGCAGCAGATAATCATGTCTGCCATGGTGAAGTCTCCTGACCATCAGCAGGGCCCCACCAGCCTGGCACCCTCCAACTCAGGACGCAGGAAGGATACTCCAACGCCTGAGGGTGAGTGAAGGACCATCTCCACCGTAAATGGGCTTTTCTCGCGCGGGACATTGCAATGCAGCCTAACAAATAAAACCCTGCCACATGTTGACCCAGCACAAATGCAGTATGATTGAAAGCTAATATCAATAACGTCTGAAAGAATCATTCTCAAAGCTTTCACTATCCTCTTTTACACCCCTTTCAGAGAGAAGGAGGGTCACATTCGAAAGTAAGTCGCCCAAAGTCCTGGTTTCTGCAGTTTGATCTCTTATTTTTGGCCAGATTTTAAAAGCTCTGCACTAGCTGAAACGTCAGGTCGCATCATGTTTGTCAGAGGAGGCCGCAGCAGCTTCGGTGCAAAGCTTTAGAAATCTGTAGCACTTCTTTATTCCAGTTGCTGCTTTTCAGTCTCATTCTCAGTACCTTTCTCTGTTATTTGGGCGTCGACAGTCCCGCCTAGACTTCACACCATACACTGAGATGCACCATGCGATAAACTCTGCAATGCACAAACCATTTGAAACCGCATTCTGAGCTAAAGGGATTATCCAGTCACCACGTTGTCTTACGCCCACCAGTGAAAGGAACACAAAAAAATGAACATTTAGGCATACGCGATTAAATGACTTTCAGGCAAATACCTAATAAACACGACCTGCCCCTGGTAAAGAAAGCTATCTCTGCAACATGATGCAACTACCACTATGGTGCAAGGAGAGGACGGTGAGAAACAGTTCGAGAAGTATAAACGCATTTTGCAAGCCATCGGCATCGTAAGGATTTGAATTGATTTATGTGTTCGTTTCCATGAGAAAAGGGCCTAGGTAGAAGGAAACTGAAGCGAAAGGAGGAGTTTTGGGCTGCTTCAGAATTGCCGTGCCTAAATTCCTGTGGATGCTTTTTTTAAGTTGCTTTTGCTATTTAGATTTTGCTTTTTCAAATTGCCTTTTGGGCTTAAAAAGGCCAAAAAAGGATGGCTTTGCTTGTTTTCTTTTCTTTTCTTAAATGCAGCAATTATTGGAGTCTTTCTGATGGATAAATCACTGGTTGACGTTAGCGTAGACTTTATGATACGGGGTTTGACTGTGTGGACCGTGAATTTCGCCTCTGTCTTTTTTGCTTTGTGTTCAGCTGTCTGTGTCGGTGTTTATTTATACGGGGGAGGGACTGATGAGAAAGCTAACCTCTCATCTCACACCCACACGGGAGCTGTCAGCTGAGAAAATGTACCTGACTGTTAGATTTTCCATGAATTCATAATGACAACGCTTAGCATTTCCAAAACGCAAAGCAATTTCCACTTACTGGGATGTCGAATGACTGTGTCGTCTTTTTGCTTTTCTGGTCACGTGAAAAACCTGCCACCATGAAATATCAGGCCACAGGTTTTCCCTGTGGAGTTCAACATTATACCTTCAACCTGCATTCAGAGTATTGCCGTTTATGTTGCAATAATGCAATGAGAAAAAGATTTAAACTTGAAGGAAATCACCAGAGTAAAGTTCGGTGGTACTGTTTGATTAGGATCCTGTAACTTTGGAGTCATGTCAGTGTTTGAGAATGGAGAAAACAGTTTTACTATGCGTGATAAATGTCAATGATACCATCGCTGTCTTTTTTATCGCAGCTTCTTTTAGAAGCTAGAGAGCAAGGCTGCAAAAAATGAGGATGTGTGATTGAACATTGGTTGGATAGGATATGACAATCTCAGGTGCAATAAAGCCCATTTGTCTCACTCCTCTTTTCTGTCACAACGCTCCCTCCATTTAACCTTGCCATCTAACAGCATATCATCTAAATCACTGAGGACAGCTGGAGAAGTTAGAGTCCATCCGACTGACTAAACACACGTACCGGCTGCCCTGATGAAAATGTGTGAAAACCTTTCAAATCAACTAACCTTTGCAGTAACATCATCTGACACTGAAATATTTAGTTAATTCATACCTTTTTATTGGACTACGTGCGGTTAGTTTGGAAAATCCTGTGTTAAGAAATCATCAGTGATGCGTTTGTTGGCGCCTCTGCTGTTATTTCTTCTTTACAACCTCATTTTGCCAACAGGGGAGGAATTAGCAATTTCCCCTAACATAATCCAAGGTTGGAGCACACAGGGAGTGACCTTTGACAGTCTACCTTTAGGCTTATTTATATTCTCTATTGTCTTCAACTCAGTTTACAGGTTTCCCTTAGTATTCTGGTCTAGAGACCGGGGTCACTAAGAAGAGAAAAAAACATGCGTCAATGTCAGAGCATATTTCTGTGTTGACTTGGTCAAATGATTTGAATCATATACTGCTGGAAGTTCCAATGACCCGACCCATTTTCAGTTTTCCACCACATTTTCATTTAAAATCTCCCTCTAATTCAAAGAGACCAATATGCCGTCCATTCTAACAAGTTTTGAGCAGACACAGTCCCACAGATCGTCCTTCATAGTGGGCATGAGGAGCTTTTCCCCATATTCATTCATGATTTCACAACAAAGCTAGTTAAAGTGTGAGTCTAAACAACTCTTAGTCCCATCTGAAGAAGGAACACAGTTCCAGTTAAAGTTAGAGCTGAATAAACTCCACAGGTTTACATTAGCGATGTAAAAACCTGTAATCCAAACAACAGGTGGGCAGGTAGACAGCATCTAATGGTTGTTATGGAAACCTGGTGATCCTAATATGCCGGTTCTCTAACAGTAATCTTTTTTTTTTTTTTTTTACCTCCCTTACCGTCCTGCTCACCATGCCTGTTGTTGTCCAGCCTGGTGTATTAAAGATATATGCACCTCTGTGTCACGTCAAGCAAAGATCGGGTCATAGATTAATATGTAGACCTTCTCTAGGAACTGATTTGCTGAAAAGTAGAAATGAAACTCCATGCTTTAGTTATATTTGTTATTGATTAGGGATTATTAGCCCACGGTGGTGCAGTTGGTAGCACTGTTGCCTTTCAGCAAGAAGGTCCCCGGTACAAATCCTGGGTCAAATACCAGCCTGGGGTTATGGAGTATGCATGTTTGGGTCCTCTCTGGGCACTCTGGGGTCCTAACACACACTTATAAATGAATGGGTTAGGTCAATGGGTCTGTGTGTGTGTGTGTGTGTGTGTGTGTGTGTGTGTGTGTGTGTGTGTGTGTGTGTGTGTGTGGTTGTCTGTTCTGTTTCCCTGTGATGGACTGGTGACCTGTCCAGGGTTCACCCTGCCTCTCACCCAATGACTTCTGGAGACAGGCACCAGCTGCCCTGCAAGGACAGGCAGGTATGGACAATAGATGGAGGTTGTTGTCCCACCAGTGAGCTTGTTAAAAAAAGAATTTACTAAAATGCAACCCCCACAACCATACACGAACAAATGCTTTCAAATCAAAGGTTAGATTCCCACAACCTTTCATAGCTAAAATATTTTGTTGCAACCATACATAAATGGATGTCAGTAAATGTGGGGGGTATATATTACTGACATGTAGAGCATGACTAGGTGGCAGTCAGTAGCCTAGCACTTTAAGCAGACCTCAGTGATGCTGACACTGATATTGTGATGATGACTGTCCAGTATGGTCTGCTGTCCAAACAAAGACAGCTTCTAATTTCTGAAAGTGCTATTCCATTTCAGTCCACAGATGACACATTTAACCATTTTTATTGGATAGTCATAGACTGGATGACTAGGTAATAATCTAAAAGAACCATCCGCCCTAAAATGGCATACTTCTGCACGTGGAGCCGACTGTATCAAACGTTTTTTTCTCGATACACAATGAAGACACCTCACACTGACTGGATAATCCCTTTGTATTTCAGCAAAGTGAGCACAGGCCAAACTGAGTGATCACGTTGATTCTCCTTTTCAAGGGTTTTGTCTTCAGAGTTTACTCGCATACGCATTTGGCTCCGCATCTTCCAGTTCCTTTTGCAGCATGACGCTCTAAGGTTGTGAGGTTTTGGATTGTGCCTGGGTAAGACGCGCCGGAGCCGCGTGCCCTCACTGTGTTTCCTGTCTTTGTTCAGAGTACAGCCGCCGTTTGAAGGACAGTCAGCGAGACCGAGAGAGGGAGAGGGAGAGGGTGCTCCACCACAACACCCCTCATCGATTCACAGTGGGGCTCAACATGAGGGCCGCCAAGTGTACTGTGTGCCTGGATACTGTTCACTTCGGCCGCCAAGCAGCGACCTGTCTTGGTGAGGCACAGAAGACACACCCAAACCTCTGAGCCCTCTTACTGTCATATACAGGGGTTGGACAATGAAACTGAAACACCTCTCATTTTACTGTGGGAGGTTTCATGGCTAAATTGGACCAGCCTGGTGGCCAATCTTCATTAATTGCACATTGAACCAATAAGAGCAGAGTGTGAAGGTCCAATTAGCAGGGTAAGAGCACAGTTTTGCTCAAAATATTGCAATGCACACAACATTATGGGTTACATACCAGAGTTCAAAAGAGGACAAACTGTTGGTGCACGTCTTGCTGGCGCATTCTGTGACCAAGACAGCAAGTCTTTGTGATGTATCAAGAGCCACGGTATCCAGGGTAATGTCAGCATACCACCAAGAAGGACGAACCACATCCAGCAGGATTAACTGTGGACGCAAGAGGAAGCTGTCTGAAAGGGATGTTCGGGTGCTAACCCAGATTGTATCCAAAAAACATAAAACCGCGGCTCCCCAAATCACGGCAGAATTAAATGTGCACCTCAACTCTCCTGTTTCCACCAAAACTGTCCGTCGGGAGCTCCACAGGGTCAATATCCACGGCCGGGCTGCTATAGCCAAACCTTTGGTCACTCGTGCCAATGCCAAACGTTGGTTTTAATGGTGCAAGGAGAACAAGTCTTGGGCTGTGGACAATTTGAAACATGTATTGTTCTCTGATGAGTCCACCTTTACTGTTTTCCCAACATCCGGGAGAGTTACGGTGTGGAGAAGCCCCAAAGAAGCGTACCACCCAGACTGTTGCATGCCCAGAGTGAAGCATGGGGGTGGATCAGTGATGGTTTTGGCTGCCATATCATGGCATTCCTTTGGCCCCATACTTGTGCTAGATGGGCTCGTCACTGCCAAGGACTACCGAACCATTCTGGAGGACCATATGCATCCAATGGTTCAAACATTGTATCCTGAAAGAGGTGCCGTGTATCAGGATGACAATGCACCAATACACACAGCAAGACTGGTGAAAGATTGGTTTGATGAACATGAAAGTGAAGTTAAACATCTCCCATGGCCTGCACAGTCACCAGATCTAAATATTATTGAGCCACTTTGGGGTGTTTTTGGAGGAGTGAGTCAGGAAACATTTTCCTCCACCAGCATCACGTCATGACCTGGCCACTATCCTGCAAGAAGAATGGCTTAAAATCCCTCTGACCACTGTGCAGGACTTGTATATGACATTCCCAAGACGAATTGACGCTGTATTGGCCGCAAAAGGAGGCCCTACACCATACTAATAAATTATTGTGGTCTAAAACCAGGTGTTTCAGTTTCATTGTCCAACCCCTGCATACCTGATATGATACAGTTGTAATTATTTAGTTATCTTTGCTACACGCCCTTACATTAAAGAGTGTTCGTGTCGTTCTCTGCAGAGTGCCACGCTCTGTGCCATCCAAAGTGCTCGGCGTGCCTTCCGGCCACCTGCGGCATGTCCAGCGACTGCTCGCTGCATCTCTCTGAGGGCCTGTGTCGGGACAAAGGCACTTCTTCAAGCCAGCAGATCAAGGAGGCAGGCGGGCACATGCACCTGGAGGGTTGGATGAAGCAGCCCAGGTTAACACAGAGGAGTTAAAGCCTCTTGGGAAATGTTTCTTCCATTGTTCCGTGGCGGTAATATTATTTTGGGAGCCAGTTTATACAGCGCATGAGTCCAACTTCCCCGACCACAAACACATTGTCTGACAGTCAGAGGACAACACAGACACACAGTTTGGGTAAAAACCGCTTAGAAAGAGGTGTTGGTGGTATATTTAATTAAAAGTAACTGGATCATTCAGTTAGTGTCTTGAACAAGCCCCAAACGCTTTTTATTTGGTTGTCTTTTATTTTACAGACCAACACACAGAGGTGCATAACTGTGGAAGGAAAATGGTGGACGATAAAAACCTGAAAAGTGTGCATTCCTATTAAGCATCTGTCTTGTAGAATAACATTTCTCTACAATTACATCTTTAGTTTTGGAGTATGTCTCTGCCAGCTTAATACGTTAAAGACGATTTTTGCTCAACTCTTTTATTTTGCAAATTAAATAAACCTCAGTCAAAGTGAGAGTCAGTGAAGGTTTGGGCTATTGACGTTCGTTCAGCACCAGATGTAAACCTCTGGTACAGGAGCAAAAGCATCTGTAGCTTCCAATGAGCCCAATGAGAGGGGATTTTTTCCAACAGCTGCGCACGATGCATTCAGGGACAGCTGGGACACTCGAAATATCAAAACAACTCCAAAGGGATTTAAAAAAAAAATTATTATCAAACATGGGTACAATCTTGTAATATATTTAACATTTTCCAAACGTTAACACTGACTGTTTTAAAGCAGTTATATTGTTGTATATCTATCTATCCAGGCTTTTATGGAGTACTAATCTTACCATATTTAGGAGTGAACCGTAACTTTAAAATCCAAATCTGTACCAAATTGTGATTTAGGTGTACAGTTGCACCCACCGTAGCTCTATTCCTTCGTTGCTGAGGCCCAGGCTCAAGGCTACAGCAGCCTCCACCTTCCAGATTTTCAGATGATTGATTGAACGGAGATCAAAGCTCGATATATTGTTTTATAACCTAACCTTGCTTTAAACTTATTCACAACGTTCTCCCTGCCCTGTCTGCTGTTTCTTAGTGTTCATGATGCTGTTTGTTCTCCAATGTTCTCTAACAAACCTCTGAGGCCTTCACAGGTGTTATGAAGATATATAATAATTTTTGTGCTAATCATGTATTTTAAAGTAATAAAAGTTACCTAAATTCTAATCATTAAATAGTGGCTTGGACGTTTTTATTTGTAGATGCATTCGAAAACAATAGATCCGTTCAAGCAGAGTCCAGGCACAAAGTCACGTGATGTTTTATGGGGGCACTGTTACGGTTTGAAAGCTTTTTTTATGGTTCTTAATGTTATCTTGGGTAGCCCCTAAAAAAACAACTGGGCTATCAATTAAAGTTGATTCCTGAAGCTAATATGGGAGAACAGACTTCCTTTGTTTGTGGGAAGATGGGCGCCAGGGGACTGTGCGGGATTCCCCCCTCCCTTGGCATTTCGTATGGGGCCGGTCAGTCTATTAAAGATGTGTTTGGGTCGTATCGAGCAGACAATAGCTTACAACCGCGTGGAAGAAACTTCGGGTTTATAATACATGAGCTGTATGATAACATTGTATGATACCTCCTGTCTCCCTTTGGAATTCCAATTGTAATAAATACATGTATGTTTTAAGTGTTTTGTCTCTGATAATTGTTTTCTTCCTTTGCTACCAAATCTCCAAACCGTGTGAGACGGGCCGTAGTGAATGAAACAGGAAGAACTAGAGGCCGTCTTCTCACAGGACAGCTGAAAATATACGATTATTAATGCATAGGAAGGTGGATTCTATTTACTAGTTAGGTGACTCCTCAAGGCAAGTAGCAGCACTGGACTTTATCAATTGCTTTCAGAAAAACTGGGATAAATCCACTCCACGTTTCTTGGATTTTATTAATTACAAAAGTGGTTATTACAAATGGTTATTACAAATAGTGGCAAAGTTCAAGGTGTGTGAATAGTTTTGCAAGGCACTGTGTAGATAATGCAGTAATACTATTTTTCCATGTGTTGTCAGGAATGGAAAACGGGGTCAGGGCTGGGAGAGAAAATATGTCGTCCTGGATGGCACAAAAGTTTCCATCTATGAGATTGAGCCAAGAGAAGGTTACACTTTACCATGAGTGAATAAGTATTCGATTCTTGTAAAAACAAGAGCTATCATTTACTTACCGACAGTCCCTGACCTCTTTGCTTTCAGACTCTGTGAAGCCACTGGAGGAGTTTGACTTGTGCCTGTCAGAGGGAGAGGTGATGATTCATGGAGCCGTCGGAGCATCTGAGCTACCAAACACCGCCAAATCTGGTAGACACACTGTCTTTATCGCCAAATACCACAATCACTCCCACTGACATATCCCTGGTTAATTTAATGGTTCTGCTTTATTTTTATGTTTTTATCCAGTTTGTCTGGATGTTACTGTCACAGTTTAGTTCTTTCAAAATGAGGTGAAATAAATGCTGAACTTTTTTTTTTTTTTTCCCCCGTTAACGTTTTTAAATCTTTTCCCATGTGTCAGATGTCCCCTACGTCCTGAAGCTGGAGTCCCGTTGCCATGCCCCCTGCTGGCCTGGCCAGGCCATTTACTTCATGGCCCCCAGTTTCCCAGACAAGCAGCGCTGGGTGGCTGTGATGGAGTCGGTGGTGGCCGGGGGGCGAGCCGCTCGGGAGAAGGCAGAGGCTGACGCAGTGAGTATTTCTGCAACGCACAGCTGGGGCTAACATACCACCCTGGATCTGCCATGGGCACGCGTCAGGGACTATTCTTTGGCACTCTTTGCGGTCATTTTAAGGATTAAGTTCAGGATTTCAATAACTTTCTAATTCCACTTGCATATGTTGTTAATTGTTCCCCTTTTTCTCTCTTCTTTTTCTTTTTCTCTTTGTCTCTTTCACTCCTGTTTGTTGCTTTCTCATCACGCCACCATGTATGTCCGATAAATGGGAACGTTCGGCTCATTGGCTTCGTTCTTCCGATACCTCGGGCTTTCTTTACATGTGTAGGCCATTGCGTGCAAAAGACAAATGTTTCTGTCTCCTCTGGTTCAGGTAAAGCGTTACAGAGCCATAAGAGCACAGCTTTGCTCCTGTAATCGGCCCACTCCTCCTAAGGCACACAGTCGTGCATGTGTCACTGTGTTGCTTGATCCTCCTGCTTTCACCTCACTTGCTCTTGACTCTTCCTCACCACCCCTTACTATCTTTTACCTCACCCTGTGCAAACTCTGAGTGTTAAACGGGGTTTTTTTCACCAAGACACGATGCCTTGCAAAAGTATTCACGCCCCATGGAGATGGAGTTTTTGTCCCGTTACAGACACAATTCCATCAGAACTGTAATTGTGAAGTAAAAGCAGAATGATACACGTGTTTTCAAAACTGTTTGGATACAAAAATGTGAAAAATGTGGCACGTATTTCTTTTTAGCCCGCTTTACTCTAATGCCCCTAAATAACATTCACTGCAGCCAAATCTTTCAGAACTCATGCATTTGAATGAAACTATCAAAAAAATCACCGGGTGTGTAATTTAACCTCAGTACAAATCCTGCTGTTCCCTGAAGACCTCGGAGGTCTGTTCGAGAACGTTTGAGAACAAACAGCATCGTGAAGACCGAGGAACACAGCAGACAGGTCAGGGAGAAACTTGTGGACATGTCATGGAGCATTGTTCATTCCAATGCAAAACATTGTGTTAGAGAAGATGTAACCGCCCAAACACACCATCCTCACAGTGAAACATGGTGGTGGCAGAATCATGCTGCGGGAATGCCTTTCTTTCTGGATAGGGCTAAATACAGAGCAATCCTGGAAGCACACCTGTCATGGTGTCGTGGCGGATGTTCACCTTCCAGCAAGACCATAACCCTAAACATCCAGCCAGAGCTGGTTTAGATCAAAGCATGTTCATTTGGTTGAAATCAATAGGTGCACATTTTCCTCTCTACATGTAAATCTGCAAGAGACCCCCCCCCCCCGTATAAACAACCAATGGGCGGCTGAATTAAAATGCCATTGTCCCATCAGTTCATTTTAACTGTTTAAAACATTTTGAAAGCCATGTATCATTTTCTTTCCATTTCACAATTGTTCACTACACTGTGTTGTTCTTTCACATCCTAATACTATACATTTAAGTTTCTGGTTGTAACAAAGTGTGAAAAGGGGCATGAATAGTTTGCATCCTATTGTCTTTGGGTCCTGTGTTGATGGGTCCTTCAGGGGACCAAGGATCAGGAAGCTGCGGTTTACCTGCTCATGTGCTCCTGAGTTTTACCGTGTTTGATCTCTACACTTTCCTTTCAGAACGGAGCTCAAGTCACTCTGGTTTACCCTGGCAGAGAAAAACAAGTCACACACTGGCTGACATAAACCAGAGGTCTACAGTTGATATATCCATAAATCAATATTACATTAATAAGCTGTATCTGTTTGAAAGGTGAAAAGGTTTATAAGTTAGCTTATTGTTTATCAGCAAGCTTATTTTGGTCAGCATCTCGTGATTCTGATCGATCCCCCTGAAAATGTGATGGAACACGTTTAAAACCCAGCTCTCAAAAGTTAATGTGGCTCTTTGATCTCTGATAAACACAGTTTGATAATACTATATTGGATTATCCATAGAATCTTCACGTTTTCAAACTCTTTGAAAAATGTTATAATTCTGCGTACAGTAAAAAGAACATGAAGCATTTATAATCTTGTCAGAATGTGAATAAAGAGAACCTAGATAAACAATTGAGTCTTTTATATGAGTCAGCATAACAAATGTAGAGGAGGGGAATCCAGGTTCAGAAAGTAGAAATCTGGTCCAGATTAGTTCCAATCATTTGTATTTCCAGCTCCACGCCAGGGGCTCCAGCCCAAAACCTCTAATTATAGGTCCTAGTTCCTGTTCCTTGACCTTTCATGGGGTCAACAGTAAGAACTCTATTGTGCGAAATAAAGGCGCTTCCTTTAACTCTGACGTCATTACGTGACAGAAACACACATGGATGATTCTAGTCAATCCGGGCATACAGCCTATTAAAAAAGAACTACAAAGTACGCGCTCTCTTCTCTCCGGATGTTTTCGGTAATTTCCATGAGGTGGGCTGTGCTGATATGTCATGTCACACAAAGGATTGTGAGATACCTTATAGCTCCTTAGCACCGGTAAGGGACGTCCCAAGGTTCCTATGCTAAAGGGGCTGTGAAAGGAAGCACACAGGCTCCTTTTCCTACCTCCTTCCTTACTGACTGCACTATTCAGACAGCACTTATCATGGCGACCGCTGACGCACTTCTGCTTTGGCTAAAGAGTCTTACCCAAAAGACGTATTAGGATGGAGCCAGGGACTAAAATCAGCTGGTTACGTTAACAGGATGAAAGAAAACCAGACAGGGTTTTTACTTTCCTGAAGTCGGATTCCCCACCGCCGCAAATAAGTTAGAGGCCAAAGTCAATGAACACGCCACTTTACCCTAATCTTTAGTTCCCTCCTCTGAGATTGAAGCTGCGACTCTGGCTTGGCCACTTCAAATATTAATACTACGTCCAGTCAGAACAAACCTGTTAGTCATATGACAACATTACTTTAAACCAACTTTTTCTAGGGTTGTGAGTAATTCAAAGATTGGTAGAAGCTGGATTGTAAACTTATATTTTGTTAAAAAAAAAAGCAATCAGATGTTTGTTTTGTTTTATTATTACGTTTAGTGTTTATGAAACTTGCCGAATTTTATAAAGACTTGAGTGAAAAGCAAGACACTGCTGTCCTAAAATAAAACAAAATATCATTTTAGGATGAAACCCTTTTTTCCTTGATAAAAGGTTTGGTGCTTTATTCCAAAATAGTTATAATACTTATAATGTTAGAACAAACAAACAAATCAAAGAATATTTCTTTGCTTAAACCGTAAAAAACACAAAGAATCTATATCTTAATTTAAATCTGTCGAGGAAAGGCTACAGGAGGTATTCTGTGCAGAACTAAAACTTCTTGTACTCTTTGACTAACACAAACTTTCTCTGTAACTTTCCATCACACCCCCCCCCTCCCATTTAATCACAGATCAGTGTATCTGTGCCGTTGGAGCGATCAGCCAGCCTCAGACTCCCACAGAGCCTGTGCTAACCGGTGTTAAACCCCAGAAATCTGGCTAAACTCTGAGCCCTCGCCTGGAGCACTTTAGGGTTTAAACATCTCCTCTCAAATCTCTTTGTGTTATTTAGACACATTTAACATGTTTCCATTGGAAAAAAGACTGACTTAGTTCCACCTCTGACCTATGAACCTGCCCCCTGCAGCCTGCCCCTCCGCTGCCTCCCCCTGAGGACCGAAGCTGGGCTCCGGCTGATCGCCTGTTTCTCTCTGCTCCTACAGAAGCTGCTTGGAAACTCTCTGCTGAAGCTGGAAGGGGACGACAGACTGGACATCAACTGCACTCTCCCTCTGACGGATCAGGTACCAGACGCCTGACACCATGACACTGAGAAAAGGACAGAAGTGGTGTTTGCAGTAGAAGCACTTAAAGGGGCAACTTTAGCGTGTATTTAAGTGAATCGCAGCAGCAGTCAGATTAGTGAAGGGAGAGTAGTGAACATGAGTGAGAGAAGGTTTGCCACATGTTGCTGCTGCATGAACGTGTACCTGAGTAAGCTCTGTCTGTCTCCTGTCTCTTGTGTAGATTGTTCTGGTGGGATCTGAAGAGGGACTGTATGCCCTGAATGTCATCAAGAACTCCCTGACTCACATCCCTGGCCTGGGATCAGTTTTTCAGATACAGATCATCAAAGAGCAGGAGAAGCTGCTGATGATTGTTGGTAACTTGTCCAGCTTTGGTATCACCTCTTGATGGTTAGGCGAGCTTAGCTGGAGAATTTGAGTCCAGATATCGATGGTGTAGTTCAGGTCAGGATTGTTTTTTTTTTAAACGTTTTTTTTTCTTTTTCTGTGCTAATATCAGGGGATAGATGTAACAGAATATGTGCTCTAAAATAATGGGAGGCTAGTCCTAAGTAGATTAGAGTTTATCATTCTGCAACGAGAAAGACGATTCACGAGTGAGAATAATTCTGGAGGGTTGCCGGTTGTCCTAGAATCAAAGTCCTAGCGAGTCTAGCAGGACGCTGGGCCAGGAAATACTGCTGGACACCACAGAAAACAAAGCAACTGCATCTGAGTTAGAGTAATAAATGCTAAAGTGGCTCTCAGTAACACGCTGAACTCATTTGCAAGAGTTCAGAGGAAAAAAGTCTCTATTCTCTGTAACTAACATGGCTACACAGCTTAGACTTGCAAAGGTTACGTACTACCATATAGGCTGGCTGCAGCCAAACGGGCTGAGCACCTTAAGTCAGCTGTTCTGGGTTCTCCGTCAAGCCAGGCGCGGTTGTTTTGAGCTTAGCAGACAGGCGAACGCAACGAAAAGTGGAAAAAACGGCAGAACAAACAATGACTAACACAGTGAAAGTATGAACATGCACACAGAGAGAGAGAAACCATTCCAATGTTACTTACAATCGCATCAGCAAATTGTACGACTCCTCTCTCTGTCCAGAGCCCTTTTCCTCGTTCTTGCCTGCTCCAACATGGGCTTTCGCTGTTTTCTCGCTGGTTCCGCCATGATAACTGCACAAATATCGCCACTGCGCTAGCATCGAGCATGCCTTTCACTGCGGGCGTGTAGCAGTTCTTGCCATAAAGCAAGACCGACTCTCGCGATGCACACGAGACTTCTGAGCCTGTGTGTGCGGGCCGAGGGCTCCTGCAACTGCAAGTACGGTATTTCCCCCACAGACCACCAGGGCGGCCGAGAAAACCTTTGTTCAACCTGAAATGACTCATTTAATCATCCATGAACTCCTGCGTATAACTGAGTATTCTAGGGTCAAAGGTCAAACTGTCTGCCGTACAGGTTAAACTTGGACCAACATGTAAACAGCAAACATTTCACAAGAGCTTACCTGCAGCACTTCCTAGCTTTGCCTTAATGAAACTGATTACTTTCTCCAGCTAGTTTATATATATAGTTGCTCAAAATGATTCTACTGGCTAATTATAAGGTGGACAACACAAACGCTAATGAAAATGTGATACGATACAGTTCATACGTTTGCTTATCCAAGGTGCTGTCCATCTAATCTTAAGACGAGGGTCCATCATAAAGGACGGGATTCTACTTAGAAAACAAGGACCTGTCTTTAAACTTACCTGTGTGTTGGTAACGAGCATGTGTGTGTGTGTGTGTGTGTGTGTGTGTGTGTGTGTGTGTGTGTGTGTGTGTGTGTGTGTGCGTGTGCTGCAGGTGATGAGAGGGCCTTGTGTCTGGTGGAGATCAAGCGAGTGAAGCAGTCTCTGGCTCAGTCCCACCTGCCCAGCCAGACTGAGCTGGCTCCCTACATCTTTGAGACGGTGAAGGGCTGCCATCTGTTCGCTGCTGGGAGAGTAAGTCCTGCTCCTGTCTGTGAAGCTCAACATGAAGCAGGCTGTGTGCATTTATGCAGAGGTGCTGTGGTGGTGGTGGAAAAGGTCACAGCTGACGTGTGAATGGTTCTGCCTGCAGGTCGACAACGGGCCGTGTATATGTGCTGCGATGCCCAACAAGATAACCATACTACGCTACAATGACAATCTCAACAAATACTGCATCCGCAAGGTGAGCCTGACTTGGACAAACATGAGCTGTTTAACGAAAAAGGATAGAAAAGTTGATTAGGAATAAATTGGCTGATGCTCAAACGATGAAAATCTTCCTTTTGCTAAAAGTTGCTTTGAGGGACAACAGGCTTTTAAACAGGAAAGAGAGACAAAACAAAGTGTTGTTCCACCAAATATGTCCTGCAGAACAGGCGTTTGTTTCTGTTGAGTGTATCTGCTGCAGGAACAACCCATAAAGGGCTCATATGGACAGATTAGAAGAGAAGGGCAAGGTTAAGTAAAATGGCCGCGCACAGCGTCACTTTCCAAAGTTCCTCGTCCAAAAGAGTTCAAACATACAGGAAAATACCAAAAGGTTTTTACTTTACCAATTATGACCTGTGTGTATTTTGCATATGGCTAAATATGCCGCATTACACATTTTTATTGAATAGTTATCTAGATGAATGACAACAAATCCAGAAATAACTAAAGAAATAAATAACTTGCGTTGTATTGCTGCAAAGCTCCCTGGCTTATGTTTTGCTTTAAAGTCCATCATACAGTTTAACGAATTACTGGAGGTGTAAGAAAGATCTAAAAATAAACTCATGGGATTCTTTCTTTCATTGGACAAAAATGTGTCCAATTAAAAAAAATGATTACAGGATGAATCTTGTAATCATTTAATTAATTAAGATCCACAGCTAGTACAGGAAATGTAGTGAGCAGACTCATTTATATTTACTGTAGGAAAACATTGAAGAGTTGAAAATCGGCCCTCGTTTCTCAATGTAGTTTAATATTATTATTATACAGACTTATTTAGTATAAATATGAAATGTGAATTTTAAATCTATAAATACTAAAGACAGCCGTTTTAAGCGCTTCACTGGTCCAAGACAAGCATTACCTCCTCCACAAGTGATCAAGCTCTGCAGAGTCCTGTCAATAGTCTCATTATTAAGGTTATAAGGTTGCAGGTAACAGCTCCAGAGGACCAGAGTCTGAGACTCCAGGTTTAGATCAAGGCTTATTTCAGTCTAAGAAAGGCCCGGTCAAAATACAGACCTGAATCCAATTAAGAATATGCGGTAAGAATTGCTTAAATGTTGCTTTTTTATTCTGACTAAGCTTGGACTATATCGCAGAGATGAATGGAGGAATATTTCAGTTGCTAGATTGGGGAAAAACTGTTATAAACATACATTAAAGCTGAATTTTAGCTTCGGATTGTACAAACTGTATTTCTACAGAGTTCTAACTCAGTGAGGCTGAATACAAATGCGCCTTTTCGATTTGAAATGGCAAACTATTTGGATCATTTTTGTTCCCCTTCAACACTATGCCCTGCTTAGTGCTCAGGTCTCACGAAAAAATTCAACTAAAATACCTTTGAGTTCGAAGCGTAACAAGATGTGGAGAAGTTTAAGGTCAGGAATATTTTACCAACTCAGGGTCCTTTCTTCTGACTTCAGAATATTTCCTCTTTTAATGTCCGGCCTCAGCCGTTTGGGCACCGTGTCGTCTCATTTTGCCCTCGCTTTCTGTGCCTCCATGTTTTGTGACTGACAGGAAATTGAAACCCTGGAGCCCTGCAGCTGCATCCATCTGACCAGCTACAGCATCATCATCGGCACCAACAAGTTCTATGAGATTGAGATGAAGCAGTATGTGCTGGAGGGTAAGAACGCAAATAAAGGACGGGCGCTTCCTCTTCCGCAGACCGCCGGGTAACGCCGGATCCTTCTGGTTCTTCTCCCGCAGAGTTCCTGGACAAGAACGACGTGTCGCTGGCCTCGGCCGTCTTCGCAGCCTCTTCTCATAGCTGTCCCATTGCCATCTTGCAGGTGGCCAGCAGTATGCAGAAGGAGGAATACCTCCTCTGCTTTCACGGTGAGGTCAGACCGTGTGTTGACGTCATTAGGAACTGATAAAATGCAGCGCAACGTGGAGGTTTATGAAAAAAATCAACCCTGACAACAGAAGGCGGAATCATTGGAATGTATGGTGCAATGAAAAACAGAGATGATTGTGATTATCATGACAGCCGATGTTATCAGAATCAACTTTATTCGGCAGGTTTGTGGGTACAAAAGAGGAATTTGACTTTGGATTCCAAGGCTCGCATCGTGTAGAAAACAGAGCTGCAGTCTATGGCAGAAAAAGACGTTAAAAAGACGTCGTTCAGGGGGAAAAAAGGAAGAACAGGGGCAGTATGAACAGGAGATATTTGTTTGTTTTCCATAGCAGACTAGCTGGCTACCCTGACTGTAAAGCGTCCATCAGAGTCACTGCCTGGGGATAGAAACTGGCTCTGTGTCGGCTTGCTTTACACATCAGCTCTCTGAGTTATTTCTGTACAGGTATATAATAAATGCAGGGAGAAGTCACTCTGCCCATCTAATAAACCAACGGCTTGTTAGAAAACATGAACAGATGCGTTTTATGTTAGCACTGGGTACCTCTGACAATCACTTGTCAGAGGTACCCAGTGCGTTTAAAGGAGATCACATGCAGGAAAAGATTTGTCCAGAATGTTGCAGATGGAAGTTTAAAAATGT
Organism: Fundulus heteroclitus; assembly: GCF_011125445.2. Taxonomy (NCBI): domain Eukaryota; kingdom Metazoa; phylum Chordata; class Actinopteri; order Cyprinodontiformes; family Fundulidae; genus Fundulus; species Fundulus heteroclitus. Next base: position 43,229,198 of record NC_046372.1, on the reverse strand, counting down.
CTACCAATGTCCACCAGTCTCCGCCGGTGCAGCTCTTAACGCTGGCAGCAAGTGGACCAGAGGGCGTCTGTCTTTTGATCAGAAGCAGCTGTGGACAGAAAGCTCCCCTGACTTGAAGCCCACAGAAAACATGTGGTCGGTTCTTTAAAAGCAGATGGCTGTACACAAGCCAGCTAATCGTGATCAAACACTATAAGACAAGAATGGACCCCCATCAGTCAGGATTTAGATTTCCCGCTTTTCAGAAAACACGTTGTGAAGACCTGCCATGAGCTGATCTGTAAAGGTGTTTTTAGTTGTTTTGTCTTCTCCTGCTCTTTATGTCCCAGCCTGAGAGTCCCGGCTATGATCCGTGGCATGAAGACAGCTTCCAGGGATGTGATTTGTAAAGAGCAGATGCACCAATGTCTATTGTCCAAAGTTAAAGTTCTAAGGCCATAAGCTTTTACCGTCCTACCATTTTGTGTTGTTTTAAGTTCTTTTAATAAGATGCAAAGAAAGTGTTTGTGTGTAGAGCTGCTCACAGCTGGTCAGCTGGCTGAAAGAAGCTCCTTCACTTTTCTGTTGCTTACAAAAAAAATCATTTCAGCAGTTTATTGATACTTTAGACCCAGGAAACAGACAGTCGTGGCTGGATTTGTGCTAAAATGTCATTTTTTGTAAGAACATTTAACACTAAATTTAGAGCCAGTGTTGTAAATCATAAATAGTATTATTACTTCAGTAATACGTTTTTACATTTGCAGGAATCCTTGTTGCTTCAGTGTTTTAAACAGTTGCCGTCATGCCTTTCTATTTTAGATGTTAGAGCAGATACTGGGATACGCTGTGGTTTTACTCAGGATTATCATACCAGTAAAAACCCTCTGCTTTACCTGTTTTTTCAACATTTCCTCAGTGTCCTGTAAAAGTTTGTTCTCTGCACAAGTGCTTCCATCCCTGATCCTTCTGTGTTTTTTTCCTGTGGCTAATTTAAATCTGTAACAAGAGCTCTAAAGACAGTGTTTGTGTGACAGAGTTCGGTTTCTTCGTGGATTCATACGGACGAAGAAGTCGGACTGATGAAATCAAGTGGAGCCGTGTGCCTCTGTCTTTTGGTAAATGCGACTTTTATGACTGTTGGCCAGTTTTTAAAGCCCTCGTGTTCCTCTCAGCTTTGTCAAGCTTGTTGGGTGAGTTTTTGTCTGTCCTGTCACGCAGCCTACAGAGAGCCGTACCTGTTCGTCACCTACTTCAACTCCCTGGATGTCGTCGAAATTCAGGGACATACAGCAGTGAGGTGAGACAAATTGTCACGTTCCTTTTTTTTTTAAGCAATTCTAAAACTCTCTGCGCTTGGTAGTTAGAAGCTCCTGCCACTTTGTTGTTCTTTTTAGTCCGGCAGTGCTGGCCCACCTAGACATCCCAAATCCTCGTTACCTGGGCCCCGCCATCTCCTCGGGAGCCATCTACCTTGCCTCCTCCTATCAGAGCAAACTGCGGGTGATCTGCTGTAAGGGAAGCCTGATCAGAGAGTCCGGAGAGCTGCAGAGGACCGGCTCCAGCAGAGGGTGGGCCGAGAAAATAACCACACTTTGTTACGAAATACGCAACGCTCACCAAATATCATATTTGAAATAGTGCAGAGGGTCTGGATCCGTGACATAAACACAGTCTGCTGTGACGTTTAGTGCTGGTGTGACGGTGTTATGGGCAAAACACTGACGTGAGCTGCTTCTCTCCGCTGTGTCGTCTGCAGTAGTCCCAGTAAGCGAGGCCCCCCCACTTACACGGAGCACATTACCAAGCGCCTGACCTCAGGCCCCGGCAGCCATGACGGTTTGCACCGGGAGCCGAGCACCCCGCACCGTTACCGGGAGGGTCGCACAGAGTTCAGAAGAGACAAGTCTCCCGCTCGGCCCCTGGAGAGAGAGAAGTCCCCCGGCAGGGTGCTGGACAGCCGCAGGGAGAGGTCTCCCGGGAGATTTGGGGACAGCACCCGCCTCCACGCCGGGTCCGTTCGGACACAACTCGCCCCTGTGAACAAGGTCTGTACGCTGGGGGGGGTCCCAGTGACTCAGAATACACGCTGTCAAACTTTGTTGTTGTTTTTGTGTCAATAAAGTGGCAACAGCAAAACCATGTTAGATGTAGTTTTACATTTTACACTAGTATGCCTTGCAAACATATTACTACTCAAATCATTTCACATTTTGTAACAACACCATACTTTATAGGAATTCTATAATACATGTCCCAGTGGTGCAAGATGTGCAAGGTTAGTTTTGCGGGAAGGCCAAAAATTCCAGTTTTAGTCTTGTCTGATCTCTCCTTTTCTCCTGTTTTCTGTATGGTTTGCAACAAACTGCAATCGGGACTTCCTGTTTTGCTTTTGTTCTTATTTTTTCATAAAGGTCAGGTCTTTGTGCCTTACATGATTAATAGCTGTCCTGCTGTAAAGATTCTCCCTCCTCAGCAGTTTATGTCTGCTGCTCCTCCAGAGTAACTATTGGCCTCTTGGCGGCTTTTAGATTAAATTTCTACATTTATCCGTTTATGTGGACGGCCATGTTTTTCCAGGAGAACACCAGTCATGTTCTTTCCAGTTTCAGATGACTGAACCGTGCTGTGTGAAATCTTTGAATCTTAAGATATTTATATTTTGTAACCTTAACTTTGAACTTCTCTACAACCTGTCGGCTGCGTTCCTCAGTCTTTGTCTGTTTGTTCTCCAACAAAAAAAGCAGAACAGCAGGAGTTGTACAGAGATTTATTTGCCCACAGGTGGACTCAGAAGACAAATACATTTTTTTCTGAGGTCTCATACTAAAGGGACCTAAATACAAACGCACACCAAATGGTCAGATTTGTATTTGCAAAAAAAAAAAAAAAGAAAAAAGAAAAAGGCATCCATTAGTTTCCTTCAGCTTCACAATTACGTTGAACAGCTTTATTTGAAGGGGAGTGTATAAGACTGACATTACACTGTCATAAACACGAAGGAGCCTTTATGAATGTTGTCATTTAGTGTCATTTGGTAAATTATGACACTTTTAATGCAACGTTGTTACTTTTAAAGTGTCTTTGTTTTGGAAACTTGACATTAATCAAGAAATCATAACCCACATAAATAAGCAGGTCTAATTATAAACCTTTGAAGAAGTTTTTAGATGTGTTAGCATTACATTACACTCATGTGATTGGTCTTAACTTTGCTGTCAGGAGAACATTTTAATTGTGTCATTAATATTTCCCCTTACCTCAAGTAAAGTGGAACATGGAGGACTAGTTGCAAAGATGTCATTCAGTCATTAACAGTCATTAATTTTTACTGTTCTACATCACACATATGACTGTAATGTGATGTTTACACATACATCTAAATAACTTTTTAAAGGTTTATAATTAGACCTGTTGTGACATTTATGATTTCTTGGATAATGTCAAGACATTGGTTAGTTGTCAAAACCAAGATGTTTTAAAAGACGTCAACGTTGCATTAAAAAAAGTGTCCTAATTTACCAAATGACAACATTCCTGAACGTTCATAATGACTCCTTCATGCTTCAGTGTAATGTCAGTCTTATGCACACCCCTTCAAATAAAGTGTTACCCATAGAACTTTCTTTGCCAGTTAGAAAAACAAAACATTAAAGTTTTTTTTTTATTTAAAAGTATCAAAATGAATAAAAAGTGAAGCAACATGGAAATATTTGTAAGACACTGTAGTTCTGCAGTTAGTTTCATCTTTAATGTCAGGTTACAGTGATTTAATCTAAAGCTGCAGCTTACACTTGTGTCCGTAGCATGATCCTTTAGTTCCAGTGCATTGCTGAATTTCCCCAGTGAGGGACAATAAAGGATGTTTCCTCTAATGTGCTGTTAACCCGCAGGTCTGGGATCAGTCGTCAGTGTGAGTCCGGCGTGCGGCTAATGACTGGAGGCTGAGGAAAAAGAAAAAAAAAGCACCCACAGGAAGCCACCCTGAGTTGAAGCACACTGATCCACGCCTGAGGCCGGCCGTCAGCACCATCGCCTGTACATACTGCAGCCTGAGGCCCTGGCTCAGCAACACTGCAGAGGCAGGAGTCTCCCGTGACAATCCTCGTCCCAACATGTGCTTTCATGGACATTATCCCGCCGTAGGTTTGGTTGCCAGGGAGGCTGCGCTGTTCTCCAGATTGTGAGAATCTTTTCTTATATACTCAGCTGTACATATATGTGTGCGTTTTTATAAAAAGGGAACAGCCTCGTCTATTTTTTTTTAAACAAAACAAAAAAAAAAGAGTTTCTAAAGACGTTGCGGGAGGTTTTCGTCACGTTGGCTCAGAAGGACAAACGAATCGGCTCGTTAGGAAACGTCAGGTCGTTTTTTTTCTCTGTGCTCAGAGAATGAAAGGGAATTTCTGATCACCTGCAGAACTCAGAGAAAGCAGTCTGAGGGGCAACGGTTTGCACTAGGCGTCGGGTTCGAGCAGGAGTTACAGACCCTCGCTTCAGATCGAGTACGCGGTCGTCTTCACTCACTAGCCTTGGATATTTAAATGCATATGACTGCTTTGTTGACCGTCGTCGTCCAGCCTTACTTTGTAAAACAAGAAAGCAATGTTTTTTTTGCTCCAAGTGTTCTCTGTGGTGTTTTTAAGCGAACCTGCGATAAAGAAACACGCAGCGTCGGCCCCGATGCCGGACGCCGCGCGGCCAGGCAGGGTCCGGGCGCCCCAGCTTGCTCTTAGTCCGCCGCTGCTGATTGTGGTACAGATGTCCCGTTTCTGTGCAGTGCTATGAAGTCTAGTAACTGTCGGGGGGGTTATCACCTCCCCGCGTTGTTTCTCCTGGCCAGTAAGAACACCTCCACTCTCCACATCAGTGAGCATGACTTACTTAATAAAGCATTAGTTGCTTTTGGATCTTGATTCTTTTTTTTTTTCTTGGTTGTTCTCTTTTTGTCACGTAATCACTCGACTTTGCATTCAATAAGTAGACATTGATGTTAGTAACTTTAAGATTTTCTTGATTTCTAAAAAGGATGTATCGGAGAACATGCATTAAACATGATCAAAGTGTCTGTTGTCGTCTTTTGTGTTCCCCAGCAGACATTCCCCGGGTTCCTACACATTAACTAGGCCCCGTTCCCACACTCCTGGCAGGTTTTAAACTGTAGAGCTCCTGCAAAATGTTTCAGAGCAGGAGTTTTTGGTATGAAGTCTGAGAAATGGACGTATGGAACAACAGAGGGACGATCGGATAGAGGGACAGACCAACAAACAGATGAAAGGAGATGGGGAAATGGATCAGAGGAGGGAAGATGGACATGTAGGTGGACAGACAGACGAATGGATAAAAGGTTGATACATTTAGACACTGGACCGGAGAACGGAGACCTGGTTTAGGATCTCTGTGTCCCACCACCTGTCAGCGCGTCGGCGAAGGCCAGGAATCAGATCAAAGCCAGCGTAGGTTCAGCTAGTTTATTTTTTCAATTTTAAATCTACAACAATGTAATGCTCTGTAAAGTAAAATCCAACAAAACCAAAAAAAAAAAAAATATCCAGACTGAACAAGGAGCACTTGTTACAGGAAATTTGCTATGTACAGCTACACACGCCTCTGACGGACAGAAGGTTCAAAGTGCTTGTCAAACACGGAGGAGAAAGAAAAAAAAGAGAGAGGGGGAAAACCCAACCAAAACACGACCCTTTGCCAGAGACCCGTAAGAAACTGCTTGGCACCAGTCTCCACCAGAGAGTCCCACTCACAGCACCGTCACACCAAACGCCTGCCACGCACACGTCCAGTGACTGCTGGGCCGCTGCAGCCAAGCCTCTGACAGAGCATGTTGGGATAAGCGGAGTGAGATAAACCTCTGCAGACCAAGAGGACATGTTGAATTGGGGTGGTGGGTGGGGGGGGCAGCCTCCCACACGCGTAGCACCAGCTCTCACCGGGCTCCTTCCAGCGCTGGAAGGCGCAGCACTTTTTCAGTCGCACCTGAGCTGTGGCAGTGGCTACTTCATGTCGTGCAATATTCCTCAAAATGACTCAATACAGACGATTCACATTCACGGGTTGTTGGAGCCGAGCATGGCGGCTTGTGTGTGTGCGCAGAGGGGGGAGAACGTTGGAAGGACCAATGAGCTTTGGCCTCACAAAGGCCCCATAAACCAGGGCATGCGTCTCAGGTCGTTCTCTCTGACAAATTGCTTTATGGGGTTTTTCTTTTAGAAAACATGTGATATAGCGATCACATTTCTTCAATAAGACTAAATAGTTTGGAAACACTATGATTAGCTCAACGTCCTTCAAAACAGGATCCAATGCGCAGCTGCTGCCTTGCTTTAAGGCGTGGGCAGGATGAAGTGTTTTTGTAAATATTTAATTCCAGAATTGACCCCATCTGATCGGGGGGGGGGGGGGGGGGGGGGATTCAACCAATCACATGCAGCACTCCCACAGGAGGGCAGCAGCTCCACTAATCACACCACTCGTTTCCACACACACACACACACACACACACACACAGGCAGGCACGCACTGTGAGGCGTTCAGGGCCCACGCTCTCCCAGGTCAATCACAGTCACATTCGAGCACTTCTGCTGATCACAATGAGCACGCTGCTTCTAGACAAGCTGCATGAGGAAGGTCGAATACGGCCAGTCTAACCAGACATCTATCATCTGCGCTGTTAAGTCGGTACCTTCTTATGGTAATCAGCGAAAAGGAGACATTTCAACAACAAAAAAAACAACAACCAAGGCCTTTGTTGATGATGCGAATGACCCAAAGTCACTCAGCCACTAGAAGTCAGGTGTGCGTGAACATGAGCGATTACAAAGTAGAGGTAGTGTCTGGAGATGGTTCCAACGGAGTCATGTCTCCGAGCTAAGGGGAGGGGCTGTGGTGGGTGGGTGGGTGGGGGTCTGGACCGATGCTTACTCAGTGCATAGATGACTCTGGCCATGACTAATCCCCACCCCCATTTCCTTAAGCATGGCACCTTTCTGCTCCATTACCAGACCATTTGGACAACCTTGCTGTAGTTGAACGATGCAGGCGGTCTTAAGGAGGACAAGCCCATCGCGATCACAGTTCAACCTTCTCCCGCACCCCCCCCTCCCCCTTCACTGCCATCTCAAAGACTGATTATCCTGCAGTAATTGAAACATCTGGATTCTTGACAGCAAATTAACAACAACTCTTTAATAAATAACCTCCAAATAATAAATCGGATTTAAAGGAGAAAACCACTGCAGCATCGGAACAGGACAACCTGCTTTTCTATTTAAAAAAAAAAAATAACACCACCTGTTTCTTTTCCAACAGGATGCAAAATATAGGTATTTTTCTGCAATATTAACAAAAAAAAGGAAAGAAAAAAAAAAAGAAATGTGACTAATTAAATGAGCCACTATTCAAGAATTCTATACAGTTTTCTCAAAATGCTATATAGATATCTGAATATATTATTTCATTCATTTATTTTACAAAATAAAGTGTGTGTCTGTGTGTGTGCAAGGAGGTCATTGAATAGGCGTGCCGGCCGAGAAGCTTTGCTGACCGATCTCACAAAGAGCCCTTTCAAGTTGCTGGTGCTGCTCTCTTCTGCCTTTACGGATCAGGATTTCTGCCGCGGGTCGGTACCGCCGCGCTTTGAGTAGAGCAGGCCGGCGACCATGGAGCTGCTGGGAGCGACGGGCTTAGAGCTAAAGTTCAGGCCGCAGCAGGCTCAGCTAGCTCCAGCTCCTCTACAGTCCTTCGCTCGCCAAGCAGATGGGTGATGTCATCAGCGGGGGCGGAGCTCCTGGTTACCATCGGGGTCAAGAGGAATCGACGGCTGAGCGGAATTGGACATTTTGTTTTTTTTGGTTTACATGAATGGATTGTTCAGTTCGTGATCAGCTCGTCACCAGGCAGTCTTTGTGTGGCTAGGGGACGGACCACATCAGTACTGGGAGGGGGGGGGGGGGGGGGGTTACAGGAATCCAAAAGGAAACCCTCAAAGGTAACAACGCAGGTAAGTACTAAGCTCAGCTGGAGCTCACAGTGTCTTCACTCGACCATCCAGAGTCACGGTGGGACCAATGAACTCAGGCTGGAAGACGGGGAGGACTTTAACACAACTGGTTTTCTATTAGGATAAAGGTCGAATCCAACACGTTCTAAAGGTTGAATTAAAAGGTAAAGAGTAATAGTACCTCTAAAAATACGAATTAACAAGATCACCCTAAAGTGCAACTCTGGTTTAAGCTTGTTTCTTGTGTCAAATTCTGCTCTTTTTGTCCCGTTATTAAATAGACTTTTCACTTTTTAGCTCTCTTTAAGGAACGTCAAATTGGTTTCACTTGATCAGACAGCATGAAGTGCGAACCGGTGAGCGGCAGTGGCCCCTTTAGGTTTTTGTCTTTATGCCATCTGTGCTAATGTTTCCGATACAAGGCGATTCTCTTTCCACTGCCAGGATGTTAATGTTGCTTTCTTGCCGTCAGCAGAACAAATCTAAACTCAATCTAAGACTAGATGTTGATGGGTAGCGAGACGCTGTAACAATCGCCTAAAGTGCTCCTTCTGGCATCAGCAGACGCGGTGAGACGCGCTTCTCTCGGCGTTTTCCGGGCCAAGGCACCAGGAAGTCCATTCTCGCTCCTTGACGTGCAGTTTCATCCCCGCCCCTGACCTTGTGTGTGAGCGCTCTGCCCCGCCTCCCACCCCCACACACACACGGACACCGACATTCAGAGTCCTTGTTGCTTTCCCAGCACGTCATCCTAAATATATACACGCTTGTAATTCCAGATCTGAACCAGCCATACACACACAGAGTAAATGGGACATTCTGCGTAGATCCTGCGCTCCTGAGCGGCGGCGGCGGCAGGCGGCTCGGCCCGGCTCCTCTGCGTTCCCGTCGGCCGTCCCTCAGTTGGAGCTCGCCGTGATGGGTTTCTCCAGCTCGTGGTCGAGAGGAGCCGAGCTGAGCTGAAGGCTGCTGTAGCAGTTCTTACAGACGCGGCAAGGCTCAAACAGCTGCTGGCTTGGCACTGGCATCTTTTGGTCGCAACAGCTGGCACAGAACACGTTACCGCAGTTCCTGCACAGGGAGACAATCCGGTCAGAGGAGAACGTCACATCCTCAGCTACCAGCCACGTCTTTGGTTCTAACGTGAACCAGACACCATCAAAAGCAATAGCATGGCCTGCAAAAGTATTCATTAGTAATCCCAACCCTGACTTGTTCTTCTCACCAACTTTGTCCCTGACTTGTCTGGAGAGCTTCCTGGCCGTCATGCTGTGCTCCAGCCTCTGGGGCCTTTCAGAAAACCAGCGCTCTCTCTTGGTCCGACCTACGCAGACATTGTTGTGTAGAAGTGCAGGAGCTCTCACAGGCCCGGCCCCCTCACTTCAACCAGACATATTTACGTCTTCATACCATTCATTTTTGGGTATCCACTGTTTCGGCCTTAAGGTTTCACACAGGAGGACTTCCTTTCACTAACTATGGGACTGTTAAAAGTATATGGTTGCATTGAATACATGTAGAAATTTGGTTTTCATTATTTTCCCTAATTCTTTTTATATATTTTTTTCTAATTTCACTTCACCTTTGATTATTTTGTGCAGATGCATCATATGAAATTAGAATATTTTTTTTTTTAAGTGACACGTCAATAAAACATTAAAAAAGCCGGGGGCGGGGGTTGAATACTTTTGCAAAGCACTATGTGGTTGATGTGAAAAACCAACAGTTTCCAGAATCATTGATTTCAACCATCTGCAACGTGTGGGAAAACAGACAAGGAAGAATAAGGCACAAACCACCACTACTCACCTGTGTACCTCTGCTGTCAGATATTGCTACATGCATCTGAGCTGAGGTGCTCTAGCACCAAGCAGCGCGTCAACCTGTCTATTCAGTTAAAGGTAGAGACGCACAGAGGAATCAGCTCATTTTATGCTCCACTGTCCCTCAGCAGCATCCTGACCGTCTGAAACCCACAGGGCCATCTTTTTTCAGATCAGTAAACGCATCGTAATCCAGGCTGCTCCTAGATCACGCAAACAACAACACTCTTTGTGTGTGAGCTGAATGTTAGCCAAGTTTACTCAGTCTAAGTGCAGGTTCGTCCGTTTGAGCTTTTAACCGCTGTCTTTCATGAAACATGCTGGGTTTAGAAACACTGGCAGGCTTTTGAAATGCTAGCTGCATTACGTGCGCTAATCGTTAATTTCAGAGGGTAAAAACTGTTTAAAGTCTCTATTTAATAATCTATTTTACTCTGTTAGCAATAGTAAAACCCTGTCCTCACTCAGTGCGACTGTACTTTTGCTTCTACTACAATTAATGACCACTGTCAGCTGGAAGTATAAAACAAAATATTTTGTAACTTTTTGTATTAGTTGTTAAGGAGAAAATCGGAATTGATTAAAATCATTATAGACAAGTGAAACATTCACAAACGCTGGAGATGGGCCACAAAGTTGTGATGGGTTTAGCTCCAGTGAAAAATGTAAAGCCTCCCTCGTCATTGGGCAGGACAGAAGCTAACACTCCCCATGCTCACATTCAGATGGACGGCCATGCGCACACACTTACACGTACAGTGGCGCACTCCTTCCTCCCTGTAGCTACTGAACCCCAGCAAACAAAACAAGTATGCGTCTGAGCCTCAAGCTTTTTCAACCAAGTGACCTGAGTAGCTTTTGTTGTCATGCCGTGGTGCTGGGGAGGGGGGGGGGGGGGGGGGGGGGGGGGGGGTGAGATGCAAGGGCTGGTTTGGGGCAGCATGCTGCCGGGGTGTCTGCTGGGTGGGTGCGAGGATGCTGATGTGCTGCTATGGTGGACTGAGGCTGAGGCAGTCCACTTCTGCTCTGCTTAGAAAATCAATTTCTCCCATGAACTTAAAAAAAATAAATAAATAAATCAGCCATCAGCCGTCGACCAATCACAGCAGGCCTCTTTTACAGCCAATTACAACAACACTCAGTGGAACCATACAGCAGCGGCAGGATGAAAGCTGGTCTATCAGAAATCAACATTTCCCCGTGAGGCTACTGATAAGTAAAAATGGACAAAGATACAGCAGGTGAGGAGGGGGGGGGGTGGGTTAGGGTTAGGAGGAGGGTGGACAGCGGTGGCAGGGAAAAGGCTGGTGGGCCGGGGTGGGACGAGGGAGCGGGATCTCACCAGACCTCCTGGACAGCCTCTCTGCCACTGTAGAGGAGGAAGAGGGGCAGACAATGGATAAGAACTGCCTGAGCAGTGGAGAAAATATCAGCACACAACAACAACAGATTCCCGCTCTACGGTTTTTGTTAGGGCGGACGACACCGAATGTTTCTGAATCCACATCCTGACTAACCACAGACTTTTTTTTTATGCCCCCAAAAGAAATGAACTATATAAACTACAACAGGAGCGGAGCACACAACAGAGACTCAGAGGGCATGAGGCTGAGGGCTACAATCCACCAAAACCATCTTCATGCTGAATATGCAGACTGAGCACCATCAGGCTACGCGTCAACCAATCACCATGGGAACCGTACCGTTTGCCTCCAACAGAGGGCGCCGACAGGTTGTGACAACCAGATGTGCTCCTTGTGTTCTCCCACAGACCGAGCACACAGCCCAGGAAGACACTACTAACCTTTAGCAGTTAGAGGAAACCCATGGAAAAGTAGTCGCCATACTTTCACGCAATTTGTCACATTACAGCCACGACCATTTTAGACGAAGAGAAAGAAGTGTAAAGTTTAATAAAGAAGAAGTTTCACAACAACCTCTGCATTAAAGCCCGGTCAGTCAAGCCTTTGTAGGAACACCTTTTGCTGCAAGAACAGGTGAGTTTTATGGGGCTTTGCACATTAAACTGATAACAAAGGAGGTGATAGAACTGAAAAAGCTCTCTACATGTACTCCAGCACTGTTGATTAGTTATAGTTGCCCTTACAGAGTATAAACAAAAGAAATATTTCCCTGTATGCTCCCACAGAAGGGAAGTCTTCTCCGTTTAACCCTCCCTTGTGCTCCCAACACTGAGGCGCCCCGGGGCCAATCTGTGGTCAGGAGCCATGGCGGCAGCCTGCAGGGACCGGACCGGGTTCTTGCTGCCTTCCCAGAAGGCAAGCGCTCTGCTCTAACCACTAGGCCACCACTCCCTGGTGTAAAAAGACTCTGTGGCGATCAGAGATGCGTGTCTGACAGGCCTCAGCCCTCACCTGCAATGATGCTTCCTTGTGGCCAGCCAGAACCTGCTCTCGCAGCCGTAACACTGGGCGGCCAAATGATCGGGGTACCAGCGAGTCACCTGCATACAGAGCCGTTCATAGTTATCTACCCGGGAGTTCACCACTGATCCCCCCCCCCTCATGCCCACAGTAAAGAGATGAGCACCGTCCTCCGGTGGCTTCCTTCCAGCTAATTATCCTCCTGGACTTGTCTGCTCACCTCAGTGTCCTGCTTGTCCACCTGCTCCCAGCTGGCCTCTGAGAAGAGCTCTGTGCTGCAGCGCGACAAACAGTTTGGGTCCAGGTTGTACTCGGAGTCGGTGGTCGAGGTCTGCAAAGACAGACGGTCACCATGAGTCAGCATTGACCGGCAGGGACGCGCTTAAAAGCTGGAAGGTTAGCTTACGACAGCTGAGCGAACGACACGTGGAAAAGAAAAGAGAGAAAACGCTCTCGGCGCCTCACCACTTCATCTCCCACGTCTCCGTTGATCCTGTGAGAGCCGGCGTGCTGCTGGTTCTCCAGCCGACTCCACAGCTCCTGCACCTGCTTCTTCAGCGTCTCCACCTCCATCTGGTGGCCCGCCTCGATCTGCCTGAGCCTCTGCTGGATGGCGTCCGTGTGCAGGGTCAGCCCGTCGTCGTCCAGGTGGCTGCGGGCGGGCTGCTCCGGGCTGACGGTGGCCCGGCTCAGCACGGCGTGGCACCAGCGGTGCTGGGAGCAAAAGCCTCGCGGGTGGAGGATCAGGGAGTTGCAGCTGGCGAGGGAGACCTGCCTGCTCAGAGGGGCCCGCTCCCCGGTCCCTTTGGACCAGTGAGGCCCGACGCAGGGGTCTCCGTCGGAGCAGTCTCCGTTATGCAAGCCCTCCCTGCTTAGCTCAGCACTTGCAGATTGAAAGGCACCGACTGAGGAGTGCTTGCTGCCGCCGTTTAAAGTTCTGCTGAAGCCGTGCTCAGCCGCCTCCTTGTCCTTCCTGAAGCAGGGATGCTGGCTCCTCCCATCGCCGTGCGGCTGGCGGTCGGCTAAAACACTTTGTTGAGCTGAAAGCTCCAGTTTGCTGCAGGCCTCTTCAGTTAATGTCTCTGTGGAGCTCTCCATCAGGGAGCCCCTCTTGTCCCCCTGTTCTCCCAGCTGTGGGCCGCCGTGCTCAGGTTCAGAGACGGGACAGGCTTCATCTACGTCCTGCTCCTCAGGTGAGCTGTCCACAAAGCCGTTAGTCACAGTTCTGAGGGCCGCTGACGGCTGCTGCTCTCCTGAGCTGGGCTCCTCTTCTACAGAAGGTCGCTCTGCACCCTGCTCCACAGCGCCCTCTGCTGTCTGAGCGTCGTCGGCCGGCTCCTGATGGAGCCCCTCTTCCTTCTGTGAAGGCCAAGGAGCAGAATGGCCGTCGTCCTCAGCCTCCGTCCCACCGTTTTCAGGATGGTGACCATTTGCAATTATGTCTCTCTGCATCTCAGCCCCGTTAACCACCGTCAGCAGGTTCTCCCTCTCACTTTCTACTTCCCACTTCACTGCTGCGTCAGCAGCCGTAACGCCTGCAGCGGGGCTCGGTCCCTGCATGTCTGCTCCTGCGTCCTCTGTGGCGTCCTGAAGGATATTCTCCATTTGTCCCTCAGCCACGCCGACCACCACAGAGAGTTCCACCTCCTTTACTTCCTCTCCTGCCGGGCTTACAGGCGCGTCCTGTCGCAGGCCGGCCGGGGACTCCTGGGTCTGCGGACCGTCGCCCAACTCAGAGTGCTGTCCGTCTGCACCAGGCCCGTCTGCGTTGGGCTGAAACTCCTGATTCCCCCCTCCCTCAGGGCCCACTGCCATGTTGAGCTCCAGAGAGCGCCGGTGGTCCTGCCACTTCTCGTTGAGGCTGGGGTCGCTGGAGCGGCGGTTGGGAGCCAGCGCGCTTCCCAGCTCACATGCACTGGGCAGGTTGTCAAAAGAGCGAGTTTTTGGACGTCTAAACAGCAAAAGAGAGAAACAGATCAGCAGCGAAAACAGCAGCGCTGACTAACATTCACCGTCGGCTCAGACTAAACATTTCGTTTAAACGACTCAACTTCTTGAAAACAAGAAAATTACACAAAATTATTTTATTTAAAAAAAAACACAGACGTCCAGTTGTGGTCCTAAACTGTTTAAACAGAACGTTTTAGTCTTTTTCATGATGTCACAGTGTCTTGCAGATACATTCATATGTATTTAACACCTTGCCACATTACAGCCACAAACCTCTATTTATTGTACTGAGTTGTTCTATTACGCAACACAGACTAGCTAATAATTATAAAATGCATCTTTGATATCTCGTTTTGCAAGCGAAAACGGAAAAGTCTTGCAGCTACAAAATGTAAACCTCAGCAAGGCACTGCCTGACTGCTGGGTGAGAGACGAGAAGCAGACGTTAACCTGCGCTGAGGCCTGGTGAGAGCAACTTAAAGAAGCAGTAGGGTTGTTAAGCCAGGACCCTCTGGCTGTTGCAGTCCTGAGTTTGTGTTTATCTTACATGAAGCAGGAAGTGGGGGGGGGTCGGGTGCCAATGCGCCAGGCTCACCTGCCCAGGGGCGCATCCTCCGGGTTGGCACCGGGCACGGGATACGGAGCGCAGGAGTCGTCGGAGGGCGTGGTGGGAGAGGAGCTGGGAAGGTAGACGGCCGTCCACAGCATCAGGTTCCTCACGTGACACACGGGGTGGAGAACCTGCGTGGAGAACACACCGACCCAATGGATCCCTCTGATTTAAAAGGATGACTAAGACAGATAAGCCGTCAGAATACTGTTTTCTAACTCGCTAAAGGGGGAATTTCACTGCCTACAACAGCAGCAAAGAGAAACAACAGCAGCCACAAGAATGCAATGAACCAGACTTTAAATCAAGTATGAGAGCAAAACAAGTAGCAATAAATCTATAACACAGTGAAAGGCAACATTACGGTTTCACCCTGTCTGTAGCGCCATTGTTTTCAGACTCCGCGCTTAGAAAAGTTGATTAAAGCCTAACAAGACTAAGCATGAGAAGACGCCTATTCTGAGTGTGGAAAAAGACCGAATGTGTTCCGGTTAGAGGAAGAAGCAGCCGGAACCGACGGGGGGTCCGGCCACCGGCAACCGTAGACGTACGGTTTCAGAGTGGGAGGAGTACAGCATGTTTCTCAGCGTGCGGTTGGCTGGCCGGAGCAGTGACCACACGGAGCAGGTTCTCTCCTGAACGTGCCGATCCTCTCTCTCCTTGCCGCTGTTACACAGGAAGGTGCCGAAGAGACAGGAGTAGGTGTGCTGCACCAGCTTCACCTGCATGTGTACACACACACACACACACACACACACACACACACACACACACGCACACACACACGCACACACACACGCACACACACACGCACACACACACAGGGACATGCAGAGGCTTGTATGAAAATCCGAGGCACGACAAGTGAACAGATGAAAAGAAGCTCTCCTGTGTATTATTAGCAACCCTGGAAGGGAACCCAGAGATATGCAGATGTGCAGATGTGCCATAATTACAGGAATGCCATCCTTACTTTTACACATGAAGAGTGAAAACATTAACATGAGCTGAAGACCAGTTCACCTGGTGCAGGAACACGTACCAGGAAGGCCTCGTTGAACTCGAAGGAGCAGGGAAATTGCCTCTGCAGCTGGTGAACGCAGTCCAGCCACTGCAGGAAGACGGGGCAGCGCTCGTTCAGGTCCTCGGAGTTCTCCCCGTGACCACAGCGGTCGGCGAACTTGTGGCCAAAGTCCAGCCACTCTGTTTCCACCAACACCTGGAAGCCCTGTACAGAGACGCCACGCGTTTTCACTTCTGGGGAGCACACATTCTTATCCGGTTATTTCATCCTGTTCATTTTTAAAAGCAACATGCTGCCAAAGTCAGCATTTCACTCTGCTGTCATCCACTCTCAGAGGTTAGTTATGTTAAACCCTTCGCTTTATAAATTTATTTAGCGCTTTTCTAGTTATATTGACCAATCAAAGCGCTTGGACCTAGAGACACTTTCACCCAGTCACACTCACTAACACGCACATCCATACACCAATATACAGATCGGGTGGTGACTTGGGTTAAGTGCCATGGCCTGGGACACATCGACACGTGACAAAGGGAAGCTGGAATTGAACCCAAAACCTTCCACCTGCAAGACCCGCTGAGCCGCAGTCGGCCCTTTGCTTATTGTTTGTCTGTTAACCAGCAGCGCTGCGAAGCCTCCTATGGTCTAAGCCCCTCACAGACTTCAGATCATAAACTGATACATCTGACTTAAAGAGGAAAGTAAACTTTAGAATTAGAAGCTGCATAATGTACGGCATACAGTTAAATGAAAATAAAAGGATTTATTCACCTGTCCTAGCCAGGTGGTTAACACTAATGATACCCTAGCCATCTAATACATAGATGCCGAGTGTGGACATCAGCTAGGGAGACAGAAACCAACGGAAAAAGAGACCTAAAGTTTTAGAGGCGCAGGGCCACTTTAAATTTACCAGGAAAGAAAACCGGAGGATTAGCGCTTCTACTCGCTGCCAGTGTTGCCAGATACTGTCAGACAAACAAGCAACCAGTGCTATAAAAGAAAGCCAAAAAGAAGCGGCAACTCCAGGTACTTAATTTGTCATTGTGATTCAGCCTTAGTTTGTCAAATACAGGGACAACAAATTAATAAGCATTAAATTACGGTTTATGGGTCTGGTTTCTGCTCGTAAAAACTCATATCCAGAACCAATCTCTGCTCAAAATGGTGACCTGCACCACGCAATCTACTTTATTATTGCAAACATAAACTGCATAAAATACGGGCAAAATTGCTCCCTCTGACTTTACTCCCATTGGCTCCTGTGTCAGCCTAGAGTAGAAAAGACCCATCCAATATGGTGGCGACGCAGGATGCACTCCAGCATGTAATGAGACATCTAGTATATGTGGTCTATGGGTAGGGGAGTGTGAACGTGGAGAGGTGGAGGGATATTTCTGCTGGTTTTACTCATGCCGTCTGCAGCACAGCAGTGCAAGCGGGCCTCTTTAGAAGTTTATCGTCGCTCATTGAGCCCAAATAAGCAACTTCACGTTCAGAAACGAGGCCCAAAATTTTTTTACAAGCGACTTAAAAAAAGAAGCCCAAAGTTAATTATAATAAGCAGACTTGGCAACAGTGCTCGCTGCTCGGCCCCCACCTTTCCTATCTTGCCAGGACTCGTTTTGATTGGTTAACATGACGGCCAAACGCCCAATCATTATGTGAAAAACAGAAAGGGGTGCAGCGATGCAGCTGTGAGTACAAGGTGAGTCTGTTAGGTTGTCCTGTAAAGTCAACTATGAGGGTTTTTAGTTTACAGATGTTGGAGAAAACAAAGCAGAGCTCCTTCACTGCAGAATTAAAATTATTTTAACAGCATTTCCACTAAAAACCTGCAGACATATCAGAGCTGTATTTTTAGAGGAGAGTTTGGTTCTGGTGCTGTTCTGTGGATGTCTTTGCAGTTTTATGTTAATTTGTGCAATAAAACAAGTTTACTAAAATATTACATCATTCTGTAAATCAACTGATGTTTTTTTCTGCAATTTTTAACTTGAACACTCAATTTTTATCTGCATATGCCTTATTATCTATGAATAATTGCATAGCATTTTTCTCTCTCTTCTGCTGTACAGCTTAACTTTAAATTTAGCTTTCTCTTCATTTTAATTAATCTTGCATGCAAATCTGGTGTCTAGGCCTACCTGTTTTTGCCACTGTCACACACAAATTTCCCCACTGTGGGGCAGTAAAGGTATTTCTATTTTATTAAACATGGATAAGAATAGTTTGAAAAAAGGCAGTATTTATTAGGCCTGAATTTAAATTAGCTCTTTCTTTTTTTTTTTTTATCAATGTGGAATTATTTTATTGTCTATTTGTGGACTAAAAAAATTAGTTTACTTAGCCTGTTTTATATGAATAGAATTATGCTTTGTAATCAAAAAAATAAAAAAAAATCCAGAATGCTGCTCTCTTGAGCTGGGCTCCTCTTTTACAGAAGTGAAACTTTATGCATTTTTTGTTTGTGACCATTTCACTACAGGGGCAGCTGCACTGTATTGATGTTAAGTAAACCAGAAAGGGCTGAGCTTTTAACATTTTGACCCTAGAACTTTTTGGCTGCAGATTTATCCTTGTTATACAAAAAAAGAATGGCATTATTTGCTAATTAGCATTTTCCCTTTACTTCTATTATTAATAAAATAAGCGTAAGTAATTATGTGAAAAATCTGCAGATTGTCAAATCTTTATCCCATTACTCGATTAATCGTCAGAATAATGGATTATTAAAATAATCGTTTATGACAGCCCTACCCACACCATGACACTTCCACCTCTCTGCATCTCAGTTAGTAAGAGGTTATTTTCTTTGAGTGCTGGATGTTTTTTCTGTTCTGGGGTTAGCTTATGTCCTTTTAGACTGATCTGTCCAAACAAATCATTCCAGAAGTCCTGGCCTTTGTCTACGTTCTCTGGTGAACTTTAGTCTGCTCTTTCTGTTTTCATCAAAGGGCAAACGCTTCCGTCTGGCACACCTTCCATGAAAGTTAAACTTGTTCAGTCGCTTTCTGGTTGTACAGGTATGAACTTTAATATGAACATAATCAACAGCCTGTCCTGTGATGACATTTAGGGCTTCTCTGAGGTTTTTTAGCATCTTGTGGTCTGTTTTCCGGGTGAACTTCCTTGATGGTCAGAACTGGGCATGTTGATAAATATTATGGACGTCCTCTCCGGTTAGACTGTTTTCCATACAGTCAAATTACTGATTTCAAATTTAGCTGTGCTCCCTTTAAACCCCTTATCAAAACTAATAAGCTGCATCAAATGCCTTTCTGAAGGCCCCTGGCAGCTCTTTGCATCATACCACAGTGTTTGTTTATACTTGAATGAGTATTTTGTATGTGTGCGGTTAAAGCTGGCTAAGATGCTGATTTTTTTCATCATGCACAGGAGATTTGATAAGCTTTTTAGTTAAATTGTATTAGTTGAATTTTTCAGTGTTGCTGAAATTGATATCAAATGTCCACATGTCCAAATATATTAGAAAAACACAGGCTTTCAGAGTGCATCCTAAACCTTTCACATGGCTATATAAGAGAAAGCCACAGCAGAAGATTTATCTTTTACACTGGCAGACGGAAAAAGTAAAAAAAAAAAAAAAAAAAAAAAACTTTTCTGCTAATTTAGGCTCAGAACAATTGTTCCAATTCTAAAATGCCAACTCTTTGCAAAATTAGATTGAGTATTTTTTTCAGTGTTGAACCTCAAAAGCATACCAAAACAGATTGTCTTAAACGGTGGTTGGGTGGAGAGTAAAATTAGAAAAGAAGATCAGCCAGACGCAGCGGGCTCAACACCATTGTTGTTTCTTGGTTTTGATGCTGAAACAAGTTGCTGCACATAAGCCATATAAGTAAAAGAATTGAGGGTGGTTTGGCAGCTGCTTTGTTGATTTAATGATACGATCGGCTGGTTTTCTCCAGGCAGCTGAATAAAACTGAAATAAACCCACTGCTGCTGCGTGCATCGGTTACTGCTTCAGTTCAGACGTGGGTAGTTTTCACAGTAAAACAAGTTAGAGAAGCCCTGAGAAATCAGCTAATGACTCAAAGCCTGGACCGACGACTGTCAGAAACTGGATTGTGACAGAAGGAGCTAAACATAAGCACTCAGGTCCCAGCAACAGCAACACTCCTCAGTGTGGATGCAGTGGAGCAATGTTGTTATTTCTCCTCGTATTATTATTAAGACAAAAAAATCTGAATGGTCAAAAATCGTTATCGGCTGATCGGAGATTTAGAAAAACTTGGTGATCGGCATAACGAGCGGAACATCACTGCAGTACGTCTCTAACGTCTGACAGGAAGTCGTTAAAGAACGACAAAGGAAGAGAAGATCGATACCTCGATGGTGCGATAGTAAGGGTCCAAAAGCAGTTTGGACAGAGCAACGATCTGCGGCGTGCGGTCCCAGCCATCGGAGCAATGCACCAACACGGGTCTGTGGTCTCTGTCCACTGCATTGACCACCAGCAGGGCCGCCTTCAGCAGCAGAGACAGGTGCTGCAGCCACTTGGTGCTCTCCAGCGCAGAAAGCCAGCTGGGAAGACACAGCAGAGGAGAAAAGGTTTGAGCAGCCATGTTCGTCTCTCATACATGTCACAGGGATCGTCCTGATCAGTGCAACATTTCAATCAGTGGCTCAGACCATGGGTTTAAAAGGCTAACAGACAGAAGAGCAGAAACAAAACCAGGAACCTCCTTTCACAAGTCCCTTTTTAATCACTTTGATTTGACAATG
Organism: Fundulus heteroclitus; assembly: GCF_011125445.2. Taxonomy (NCBI): domain Eukaryota; kingdom Metazoa; phylum Chordata; class Actinopteri; order Cyprinodontiformes; family Fundulidae; genus Fundulus; species Fundulus heteroclitus. The sequence goes on along the minus strand of NC_046372.1, from coordinate 43,208,665 downwards.
TATCCGACTATTTGAGTATTTAAGTGGACAGCTAGAGTCTGAATATTTAACTCTCCGCTGTGAAAGGCAGCTGGTTGACTATGGATAAAAACTGAGAAACATTACCAGTGGTGATCTACACCAGACATAACCTGAGTCTGACAGCTATGTGAATGCATTCAGCTTTAAAGAATCTGGATGCACTAGAACGTTTGGAGACTGGTTATATAATACTTCACCGCAGAAAAAGAGATTCTTAAACTTCAAATATAAGCCAATGTTTAACTTCTTTGGGTTCTTGCTCCCAGCCGTGTCAGGTTATTGATGAACGTTCAGTGTCTTAAAGGGGCCATGACATCAAATTTCATTTTTCTGTTGTTTGGCTGCATGGTCTGTTATGCACTGATAAGGCCGTGTAAATGTCAACAGTGGGTACCAAAGGACCAACTCATGGGCGCTCAGCTTAGTTTCTTTGCTTAAAGACAGTCAGATCAGAAAACGGGCTGTCTTTCTATGTAATTCATATTGTCCAATCAGAGCACACCATCAGGCAAACAGCCTTCCCCTCTCCCTCCTTCCCCAGCTGATACACTGACCGGCTAATTTAATGCCGTAAGTCGTGACTGCTCCACTCAAGCAGAGGATGGCTACTGAAGGGGAGCTGTTATGTCCGAGGCTGCTCAGAAATGGGTGGAAGTTTCCACTTACTCCCTAAGGATGAGCGAATCAGAGTGGCTCAAGTTCAATTGTTAAGAAGAACCACACAATTATAGTTTTAGGCTGGATATTGGATATTCCGCTCCGCTGCTTCAGCCTCCTGTTCGAGCCGATACAGGGAGGCTGATCTGGGTCTGCCGCTCTCTGTCTGCTTGTTTGCTGCCGTACCTCTGGAGCGCGAATATCCAACATCCAACCTAAAACTAACTTCACCGCGGTCCAATACCTCTCTGTTATGTTCATATGTTCAGCGCACTTCACTGAAGACGTTTGCAAACAAAGTGATTTTGTGATGACAAAGCTGTCATCACCCGTAAGCCTATTTCATTTCTAAACGCTGTCTCGTCTGATAAACGCGGACGATGAACGGCGCCGGCAGGTTAAAGCCTTTGGTGAGCTCGGCCTCGCCTGTCCTGCAACACAAATACTTCCTCCAGCCATAATACCATAATAATAGATTTGTGATAGAGTGTTGCGCCGAGAAGGGCTGTGGGGGCGTTTGACCAGGTTCCCAAAAGTGGTTGTAGCCAATCAGAGTGAAGTCAACTAGCTAGAGCCGCATATCATTACTCTAACCAACCTTTAGGCCTGTCAAAACAATTTATTTATTTTATTCATGAAATCCCGGTGAGAATTTACACCGGGTATTTACACTCTGTTGCCTCAGTGATTTTTTTTCCCATCCATCCATATATTTTCCAAACCGCTTTATCCCTCATGGGGTCGCGGGGGGTGCTGGTGCCTATCTCCAGCATTCACTGGGCGAGAGGCGGGGTACACCTTGGACAGGTTGCCAGTCTGTCGCAGGGCAACATAGAGACAAACAGGACAAACAACCATTCACGCACACACTCACACCTAAGGACAATTTGGAGAAGCCAATTAACCTAACAGTCATGTTTATGGTCTGTGGGAGGAAGCCGGAGTACCCGGAGAGAACCCACGCATGCACAGGGAGAACATGCAAACTCCATGCAGAAAGACCCAGGGGTGTACTCGAACCCAGGACCTTCTTGCTGCAAGGCAACAGCGCTACCCACTGCGCCACTGTGCAGCCCCGATTTTTTTTTTTATTTTCCCCACTTTTATAAATTCTAAATGTGTTTTTGGCAGAAATATTACCAAAGCTACCCTCCTTTACTTTCCTCAAAGTCTACACATCCATACTGGTATAGAAACCATAACCTTAATGATGATCGAATAGGATCCACATAGCAGGGATATTTTTGACCTCATGACTAAATTCAGCAATAATGTCCTAAAGCGGAGCGCTTTAATTACACATCAACCTGGAGTAACGTTGGAGCATTGAAATGGAAAGAGATCCTCCACCTGGGCTGGGGCCAGGCTCTAAATCAGGCACAGATGTCTGAGAGCGGCCCGAACACAACAGTGATTACTAGCTACCTCCAGCGAGCAAGGCTTTGCTACAGTTGTAATCTCAGCCTGCATGCTCATAATGTTGTGTCTAGAGGAATGGGAAAGCACTGCTGGAGGGCTCTATAATTAAACAAAGAGAAGAAAAAGAAAAAAAAAAACATACTTGGCTGGATCCGGCATCTGAGTGCAGAGGAAACGCAGTGACTGGAAACTCTTACGGATGGAGTGGATGTTGGCCATTCCCATGAATACCACCTCGCAGTTGGGATAGTACTCTGGAAAGGACAGGAAAAAAAAAAAAAAAAAGAAGAAGAGGAGAAAAAAAAAAAGCTGTTTAATTTTAGCACAAAGAACAATCGCATTTGTGGCTAAGCGAGCTTCTGATTCTGCGGCATGCGCTGACCTAAATCTGCTTGAAACCTTAAACCGAGAAACAAAGCCTACCTGGGCATTCACAGCCTCCCCCCTTAGCCCTATTAGCCACGGCCGCCGCGTACGACCTAGCGTCCAGGATCAGCAGTTTGTGGGGCTGGATGGCCAGAGTCTCCACCTCTGAGCTGTTGGTCATGGACGAATCTGAAACCCACGAGTCATTTGCTTTCATTCACAATAAACACAAATGGGCTTGAAAACCTACAACTTGATCCCTTTATTACCACAAACCTTAACTTACTGCTGCTAACACTTGATGTGGTAAACAAAGATAAGGTTGTGCATGTGACGTGTGAAGTGAAAGGAAAGTGATACTTACCATCCTTCACCACTCTGCCCTTAACTTTTACATATTTATTCAGGTTTTTGTTCTGAAAATCAGGAAGGCGCGGCATCCGTATACACACTGAAATGTTTTTGCCCATTCTTCTTGGTAAAATGGCTCAAGCATCATGACATTTTTTAAAGTCTTGCCCTGTTCCTCATTTAGATGTAGGTCTGGGCTTTAAATGGCTCCTCCTGACACTTTGAGATGATTGGATTTAATCTGCTCCTTTTCTTTCAGGACCGCCCTCCATTTAGCTCAATCCGCCTTCCTATTAACTCCAACCAGCTTCACTGCCGCTGCTAGGGAAAAATCACCCCCAACACGACGCTGCTGCATGTTTTCTGTGAGACTGGTGGCGTTAAAAGTGATGAGCAGTTTTTAGTTTTCCGCCAAAAATAGTGTTTAACAAGCAGACCACACACACTTCCAGAGCCCCTCCTTCCTGAGTGTTGTGGCTCTAAAGGCTGAGGCGAACTGCAAACAGGTTTTCTATGACTATTTCTGTGTTTCACATGCCAGATGCATTTTTATAGTGATGTGCGTTTGTATCAGTCAGCTGCTACAGACAAGCTCTAACACGTAGGTTTGCACAACGGCGCCTAATGCAAATTCTTCAGAGAGCCGGAGCTCGTGGTGAACTCGCCTGCACTGTGGTGAGTGTGTGTTCAGAGAAAGCGTGGCGTACTGTGAGGGTTTTATGCGACACGGCTCGTGAGTTCAAGCGCCTGGACGAGCGCGGCGCTCTCACCGAAATCGCTCTCAGGCAGGTCTGAGCCGTTGGTGTAGCTGCCGTTAGCGAGATGTTTGCGACCGCTGCCGTCCACGGCGCACGCCTTGGCGATGGACTGGACCAGGTGCTCGTCGTCGGCGTTCCTCCATCCCCACCAGCTGACTTCTGGTTGGCCGCAGCGGGCGATCACCGCTCCTGTGCTCTGGTGCCTGTGTGTAGAAGGCGACAAGAGAACAAACAAACAAAAAAAAGGAAGATAAGCCCCAGCCAGCGCCTCCCGGTCAGACAAAAGTTTCTTTTAACCGAGATAATATCCTTTTATCGAGAAACCCGTATTTACTGCCATGAACAGGCCACACGCCTGCATGCAGAGCTGCTGTGAGTATACAGACAGAGCAGCCCAGATACTTTACAGTTTACTGTGGACTTTATAAAGCACGCGCTGAAGGTGCTGTCCCTATTTCATGAGGGGCAATGATAAAGAGCCGTAAAGACTTTATCCCCCAAAAGCTTATTTTCATCCGCCAAAAGAAGCTTCTGTGCAGCCTGTAGTTGTAGTCTGGCCAGGAGTCTGATATAGAACCATAAAGATTCAATCGAACTGCATCCGCAGCAATAAATAGGTTAAACAAATGTGGTCGGAGAGAGGAAACAAACACACCGACCTGTAAACCACGGCGGGAAACCTCTTCCAGGAGCGGAAGGCGGCCACGTTTTCCAGCTCCTTGTCAGTGATCCAGGCTGGCACCAGGAGCTGCTGAGGATAGCTGGGGCAGAGCCTGGCAGGACGGAGAGCCAGAGAGAACAGAGTCAGGCTCAACTAGAGTCTCTGTCTACAGACACATAATCCTGCCTGGGGCCCTTATCTACCCAGGGGTGCAGCACCGGCAGGGTAAAACAACACAGCTGCCCAGTGTCCGACACCTCCAGAGTCGAGCTGAGTCTTCAGGCTGCGAGGGACGAACATCAACGCCGCGGCCCAACCCTGAATGAGAGCCTTTTTTTTTTACCTGAACTTGCTGTTGATGTCCGATATCCTCCAGGCGTTCTGCGTGTCAAAGCCCATCCTTTCCACCTCGTTCTTGAACCACGAGGTCACATGTTCCCCTGTGTGGAGAAAAAAAACAGGGGGATGTCCGATAAGGCCCCCGGCTGAAGGACACCTGCCCGTGGAGTGAAGGGAGGAAGCGTGGGAGAAGGCGGCGAACCTGGCCTGCAGAGCTCGCCGTGCTGCTCCTTCTCACCGGCGTACACCTCCATGCACCAGGCGTGGAAGGCGAAGGAGAAGAGGTCCTCTAAGCGCGAGGGCGGCCTGACTGCCGCGTTCAGACGTTTCAGCCACTCCTGGCACTGCTCAAAGGTGGAGAACTGGCACCTGCGGGTTCAAGAGGAAACAGCACATAATCCACCTCACTAGGATGAAAGGGGACGCAGATATTTCTCTAGTATTAGATCCTAACCCTGTTCCACACAGAGCAATAGTAATATCAGCCAGATCTGCTGTAATGAAGTCAGCAGGGGTCTGTATAGTAGGGGTATTACAGAGGGAAAGCAGCTACACCGCCTAGGAAGACCGCCGAGGGGGCCTCCCACCCACAGTTGGGGATCTGGGCGGTACAAAGCGGGAATAACTTTTTTTTCTGACCATTAATTGGGATTTAGTTCAGAGATCACTGGACTCTAACATGGGAAAATGAAAGCAACAAGTCTGAATGTGTTGGGCTTATCCACAGGATATTTTTACCACACACGCACTGGTCATTTATGGAAATGACTCCAGTTGGACATGTTTACTCTGCATAAAAACGCACACTGGCTTTCAGCTGAGTCACTTTGTACAGCGGACCACCTCTTAGCCTGACTGTCCGTGGTTACGGTAGCTGAGTGGTACGTAATAGGGATGGAAATGGAAAAGGCATATCTTTTTATAATATATGTGGTCATTTTCAAAAGCCAAGCATTGATAAAAGAGCGGCGTCTTTGCTTCACAGGGCTGTGCTGCAGACAGGCAAACAGAGCGCCTATCGTTACCATCAGCTGAAAACAAACAGCGGCCGAGGGACAAAGCCCTGAGCCGGCTGCCATCTCCAGGGTCAGGCTAACCTTACACTGGCTTTTTATTACTCCTGACTTCATAGCAACTCTAGATTAAAACCACTTTGTCTCATTTAGGAATAGTTTTCAACCTAAATGAGACGCACCAGTACTAAGAAGTACAGGGATCCTATTCAGTTTTCATATCAAAAATCCTCTGGTTTCCTGACTAAAACTTCCAGGGCTGAAGCCTTTTAGGCGATTCTTTTTTAACTTTATTAATTTTCAACAGCACATTCATTACAGCATTCAAATTTTATACAATGCTGTTCATTTTAATATGCAAAACCCTTTTTAGGCCAATTTAAGCTTAAAAACTAGAATTCACAATTAACTCATAGAGGATATTCCTAAAGTAATCAGGCTTTAAATATGGAACAGCAACAGGCGGGCAGATGGACGGACGGACAAACAAACTAAATGCCCGACATCTTCCACCGATGGAGCTGCAGAACACCTTTCTGCTGCACTTTAAGTACTCAAAAGCATCTTGAGTGAATCTTAAAGGAGCTTAAAAGAGAAATGAATATTAAACCAGGGCCCCATTTTAACCAGTGATGACCACTTCATCTGAAACTTGCTAAACGAGTGAAATTTAACCCAACACACTGAGATCATCTCTTCTTAACTGAATGGCTAATAAAACTCAAGCAAGAGAAACATATTTAGTAGGCTTCTGATATCTGAACTTCAGTAAGTCAAACTAGTACCACTTGTTAATATTCCTTTCTATATGTCCAATGGTGTGAAAAGAAAAGCTGCCATTTGAGTCCCTGAAAACAAAAACGGGGCAAAAAGCTCTATTTAATAACAAAGGACGGGTTGAGTTTCACCTGACAACCTTGCAGTCCTTACAGGTGACGTGAAGCTGAAACATGTCCCGGCCCTCTACACACTCAATCAGCTGCAGGGGGACCTGTGGAGGAGAGAACAGGAGGGAGGAGGGGGGGGGGGGGGGGGGGGGGGGGGGAGAACATGGCCTTAAACTGAGGGACACATTTAAAATGCCTTGCAAAGGTTTTCACACTCCTCTAACCCTTTCCATCCGTCTGTCACAGTACAACCACGGGCTTGACAAACAAGTAGCACGTAAGAGTACAGCCAAAGTAAAATTGGACATTTTTAGACTTTAATAAAAAGCCTGAACTGTATGCTGTGCATTTCTATTCATCCCCACTTTAGTCTAACACTCTAACACTGGCAGAACACCAGAAATCTATCACAATGGATAAAACAACACCCCTACAGTGAAACATGGGTGCTGCAGCAGCATTATGCTGTGGGCATGCTTTGCTTCAGCGCAGACAGGGAAGGAACCAAATACACGGCAATCCTGGAAGAAAACTGGAGAAATGCTGCAGAACATTACGGTTCGGAACATTAGAGCCAGAGCTGCAGCTCATTGTTCTACATCATAGCATATTTGGGTTTTAAATTCACCCAGTCAAAGCCCAGGCTTGAATCCTATCAGAAATCTCCGGCCTGACTTGAAAACGGATCTAATGGGACCTAGCGTGAACAATTTTGCAAACAATAGGCGAGAATGTGCAAATATCCATCTCTGTGTGAAACGTACCCTAAAAGCAACGCGGCTGTCATGGCCGCCAAAGGCGTTAGCACAAAAAGGATTGGCTTAGAGGCGGGACTAGGGTGGTTGTGAATAGAAATGCAGCTCACACTTTCAATTAAAATCCCCATAAAATACAGCTTGTGGTTGCAACGTGACAAAATGTGGAAAAGGGCTTTCCAAGTTTTAAAAGCCCTCTAAATCTGCAGTTCTTGCTCAGACAAAATGTGAGACATGAGATGTACGACATCCCCTTGGATCATCTCCAAAGGCTCTTAAGAGCCGTCCTAATCATGCTCATGCAGTCAGTGTGGGACATGTGGCGACAGCCACCTGAAAATCCATTTAGCAAATTAGTCAGGATCACTACAGTGAAGGTTGGAGCCAAGAATGAGCCGCCACGTACGGCGGCATGATGTACATCAACACTTATCATCATCATCCAGCATCATGCATCATTTTCAGGCAGCACAAAACAATGACAGACCAAGAGGATCTGCTTCTATCTGCACGGCCAACTTCACACAGGTTTGTCGTCTTCTCGGTTAAAAGCAAATCAGACACAAAGTACAGAATGCCACCAAGATGAACTCTGAATAGTGCAGGGAGTGAGTTCTGCTGGCATTTAACCCAACTTTGTTAGTGAGTTAAGAGCGCCTTTTAAAGGTGTGGTGGGCGTTCCATAAAAGGTGAAGCTCGGTCTGCGGCCATGCATGACTGCCAGTCAGCCAATGAGCAAGTCAGCTCTCATTACAGCAGCACAAAGGCAGGTCACGCTTCTGTTGCTCGATTGGAGGCTGGTAGCTTTAATCTTTTGTATGGACAGCCAATCTTTTCTTTTTCTTTAAATCAGACAGGAAGTACCAAGAAAGAACGCCTGGTGTCAAACAGTAAAGACCCCCCCTCCCCCCCACCGAGGCACCGGCTAGTTAGCGGACAAGCACACGCTAAACTCCCCGGTTAAAATCCAACCACTCCACTCCATGCGGCTCTGCGCTGTACTTACTGAGACCTCACAACAACAACTCTAAACCCAAAAGAAGGACAACAAAAACAAAGAGAACAATGGTGAAAGAGGTGAATGTCCATTCGTTATCACTTTATAATGCGGGTCTGAGGTTGCTGTCCCTGCATATTCCGGATGTTTGCGCATCCTGCAGTCACAACTGAATTCCTGCCCTCCGATCTACATCTCTAATCTGGCCATCATCAAAATTCCTGAACTGCTTTTCCACCACTTCTCTCTCTCTCTCTCTCTCTCTCTTTTTCTCCCTCCCTCCCTCCCGCTGCTGTTTTCTGGGCCCTGACAGTGGTGCCATGTGACACAAATGCCTCGTCAGCTAAACCAAATATGTGTGAGGGGAACTCTGGCTTTTACAACCGTAAGCCAGTAAACAGGGGGGGTGATTAAAAGTCAGATTAACCCCAGTGAGACGGGAGGGGCAGGAAACGGCAACAGGAAACACAAAGACTCCTTCATGCAGCAGAATCACACAATCATTGCTTAATATAGTCGTCTTTATGGACTGACCCACGTCTTTTGATTTTATTATACCCTCAGCTGATGTTTCTGGGTTATTGTTAGCGTCACATGTTAACGCCGGCCTTTACGAACGTTGTTTTCCCTGATTTCCATGATTTCGTTTTGCCAATTTTAGATTTTAATAAAACTATTCAAATCAGAAGGTTATGTCTCCAGGGGAACATCGGAGAGCTCTGAAACGTACATCAGCGCTGCCTTTATTTACTACGAACCTCAAAAAGTACGTTCTTTCTAAAACGGACGAAAAAGCGAACTGACCCAGAGCCTCAGAGCTGGAAAGTTTCCATGTTTTATCCATCTGAGCTCTGTCCTGGAATGTGCAGGATTGTGAACGCTAAGCGGCCTTTTAGGAGTCTCAGAGTTCAGATACGGGTCTAGATTCCTCCTGCACTTCTAAGCTCATGTTTTCATATAGGATCTAATTAGGTTGACTTTAGGTAAATCTCTAATTTGGAAGCAAAACCATTTGAGACAACTTGAGTTGTTATGATGCGATATGATGTTCAAATCATCATAATAGTTGCTGTTTTTTCTGACTGAAAAGGCCCTAGCAGCTTGGAATTATAAAGCTTTTAAAACTTGAATTATTTCTCTGTTTTTTTTTTTTTTTACCTCCTCATCATAATAAATTGCAGATTCAGTGAGGCGCCTCAACGCGAAAGAAAACAGATTTGCAATTGAAACAGCTTTGCAGATGCTTGTGGTGACCACAAAGCGGTGTGTCTGGTTATATCCCTGAAAAGGGGTGTAGAGAGCCAAACAGAGGCCCTGACTGTCGGGCATCCCCTCTGGAGCAGCGGCTGCCACGGCAACGGCAAGTCCAGAGAGAAAGGGGAGCGTGGAGCCGAGTGCAGAAACAGAGGTGGAGAGGAGCCGTGCAGCACCGCTGCCGCTGGAGGTCGGCTCTGAATGGCCTGTTAAACGGGCTCGCTCTGTCCATTCACAAAAACTAAATGACACTTTCACGCAGCCTCCAATGGACACAATGCTCCTCATTCTGGAGTTATTTCTAGATGTGGGACAGACTTCCAACTCTAAAGCTGGCTGGACACGTATCAAACACTTACGTTGACAATGGACTCTTTGAACTTAATGTGCAGGCGATAGTTGGACATTGCGATGATGGCGTCCTCGGCTCTCCCCACATACTCTGTGAACTCGCCGTGCAGCTCAGGAAAGGGCACCTAGCAACAGCGGGAGATAAAAAACATCTGACATGAGCCGCAAAGCCACACAGATCAGATCAGCAACAAAAAAAAGAAATATGCTAATGTAAAGAGGAACATGCAATGTCACGACACGGGTTCATTGTGACGATTTTAAAAAGTTCGATAAAAGTTTTAGCAAAACTAAAAGAGTACGTGTTGTATAAAAAAAAGAATAACCTGCAGAACTGAACGGCCTTTTTAGGCTTGTTACATAAGAGCAGCTCATCAGTCTGTTACATCTGAGCCGGTCATTTACACAAGGCCACAATAAAGTCAGTGTTGTGGGGAAATAATGGAGAAAGCCATGGTGCAAATGCAATCCCTTAGAACAGAGATTTCCCCTCCTACTTTATCACTTCGGATCACTTTTCTCTTGTTCCTGTCTAGCTAAGAGACGCTTGGGAAATGAGATAAAACTGGAAAAGCTTTTGGACCGTTTTTTTGCTGAAGTGAGCAGTGGGATTCTACTGAAAGGCCAACACTAGAAAGCGGCTGGTTTTCGACTTATTTACAGCTGACCGCTGACTGGCCAACTGGAAACAAGAGCAGCCAGGTTGTGCTACCAATACTCTGCAGCGTGACAGCTGCTACTGAGTATAGAAGAGTCAAAGTTAGCCTCTTTTAGTTTAAGCGCCGGTGTTTCCCCCATCGTTCTACCAGGGAGGCGCCCCGCCCTGCTAACAAAATCATTACACATCTGTAAATGTTCACGGTTAATTTTTTTTTAAAGTTAGCTTTTCTAAATAGCGCCAGATCGCATCCTGAGATATTTCTCTCTCTATGCTCCTACATCATAAGGTGGACATGAGTCTGTGGACAGGTAGGCATAGAGACCAATTTTACGGGCGCGTTACTTTACGTCACTATAAACTGCTCGGCGGGAAAAGGTCTCCAAGGCAGCCTCCTGCAGATGGCTGCTTTAGACTTGGGAAAGACGTTTTTTGTTGCTAGATAGACCCCAGAATGGATCACAAGCAGATCCCAAATGTAATAAAACTAAAATTGAATAAAGTTACTTGTTAAACATATAACAGAGACAGCAACGTAAAAAGAGACAGAAAGATGGCTGCTCATATAAAGCTGTATACTGTGATATTTATGGAAAGCTAAATGGAAGAAAAATCTTTGCAACAACCCAAAAAAAAAAAAACACAAAGTTTGCATACATATAGAAAACTTATTTTTTACTTGTAAAACCTTTATTTACAGCAATCACTCTCGCAGAGCAGTGTGATTCTTGCTGCTAAGATAAATAATTAATGATATGAAAAAGTTTTTTTCATATATTCTTGTGTTGTAGTTGGTAAACTACAACACAAGAATGAGCTAACATCGATGGTAAAAGTTCAACTAAAGAAAGGGAATCCAAAATCAGACAAAACAAGGACTTATCGGTCCAACCCAGACAGCTTGCTGTTGCAAGATCACAAGTTAGCTCATTCTGCTTTCAGTCATTTCTTTTATGGTTAAACTGAAGGTAGTAAGCTTTTATTGACTTATTATGACAGACGTGTAACTCCTTCACATGGCAGAGATCTCTAGTCAGGTGAACTCTTTCACAGCTTCAGATGACCGGTGAGGACCTCAGGTGGGCTCACCTGCATGTTTTCCTCCTCCAGCACCGGGGACTTCTTAGGGAAGATCTGATTGGCCTGGATACACTCCAGGCTCTGCTGCCCCTCCTCCTCCTGCGTAGACAATAAGCTTGTTTATTTGTCAGCAAACTGGTGTCCACTTTCACAACCACAACTTTCTTTCACAATCATATTTGTCTTCGGCTTTAATTTCATTTTTAAAAAACACGTGACAGGAGATGGTCAGCGACTTCCTTCACTGTCGCTTATCGCCCGTCCAACACACACAGTCTCGTTTCAGCCGTCTCCCCGTGATAGGCCGCACAAAGCCTCTGCCTGGCTCTTAAATGATTTGGAAATGGCAAAAATGTCACAACAGCCTTCCTCTTTTCCGCCCAGCGTATTGCACAACCATGACGATTCAGAAGAACCAGGCCTTGTACAACAAACCGTGGTCTAACCATCAAAAGCAACACACGGGACGCCCAAAACAGAAGATTCAGGAAAAGCTGCACACGTAGGACCCTAAGAAATAACCATATTTAGTAGCAGGATTTGCTTTAGCATGTAACACAAGGGGCGAGCTGTGTGAAGAGAGCAGTCTCACAAGATTCACAGAGGACGCGTTTCATGGCTTGAGATTGGGGTTTTTACTCAAGGGGTAAAAGAAAGTCTTTGGGCTGGCAGATCAGGAGGTTGTAACGTCACGTGTGTTTGCTCAGGACCAAAGTTTAGGCTAAATGCTGCACAAAAACAGATTATGGTGGTAGGAAAGAGATGGAAGATAACAGGCAGCGGTGTGTGACGCTGCTTCAGAGGAAGTAGAGCTGGTAACCAATTACCATCGCTGCAGGTTAAACTGAATCCAGCCAGAAGAACAGCACTGTGCTAAAATGAAAGAAAACAGGACCAGTCCAAATGAGAAAAGCACGCCCAGTCATCTGCTTACGTCACAAAGTAATGAGAAAATATGACTGCAGTGGAAAGTGAAAGCTGTCCTCAGAGGACCTTTGACACTTTTAGAGCTGACGCAACTGTCTGCCTCCTGATAACCAGAGCTGACAGAGTGATAATCAATGGAGAGTTCCCATTTTGCAGATTGCTTGCAGGACAAGGGACACAGCAATTACCATTCCACGCAGTAAACAAAATAAAGATACTTTACCATGGCTCCTGGGAAGGAGCGTGGGTCTCCCAACAAGGAACTCCGGCTCGGTTATGTCTGTTCAGGAACAACACAGACAGACAAAGAGGCTTTAATTAAATACTTCCAGGGATCTTTAAGCCAGGAGGTGAAAGGGGCGATCATTTCCCATCAATCCCAAACTCTGTTTTTACTCTATGACCGACATCCATGAGTTAGAGGTGGGACGCTGTAGCTATATAATAGATGGGAAAATGAGAAAATATAAAACCCCATTCAAAATGTTTTGACCGCTTACAAACGTTGCGTATTAACAGACAAATCTCAGACAGGTTAGGGACTGAAGCAACTCTGTGTTGCCAGTCAACCCATTTTGGAGCATCAACCATTTCAGTTCTTCAGGGTTTGGGGGTTTTAGTCAGCAACTCTCTTTTACACGCTAGTTTAAACATGAGCCAAACAATATTGGTCCATCTAAAGTTAAAAAAATTCTAATTGAAACAATTTGCTACTGATGTTTGACTGACTGCTTTATGAACTATTTACAGCCTATAGGTGCTGCAGAGGCTGACCTGTCACCACATTTCTCCACACTGACTGCACCTTGAAGCTGTAAATAGTTCATAAAGCAATCAGTCAAACATCTGATCATTATTATTTCACTCCTATGAAAAAAACTAAACAGAGCTGAAGATGCACAGAGAAATCGGCTTTTCTGCTCGACAGGCCTGGGCCGCCTGATTGGACACTCAAGAAATCAGGTTGTTTCCCCAGCAGTGAACGCACCATACCTAAACGCTACCAGGTCATGCAAACCACCGGGCACTTTGGTATGGGAGCTGTTAAGAAGATTCAAAGGTAGCTATTTTCAGTAAAGAAAAAGATTTTATAAAATGAATTCAAAACAAGAACAATTGGGGAAGATATTTAAATTAAGCAGGAATCTAGAAGGCTGAACGTTATACAGCAAAGTTGCTCCTTTTTTATTCTTTTGAGCCTTCAACTTCTGCCTGTATAGGAACATGTCGGATTTGGAAACGTTGTCCCAAATCTCAGAGGAAAAAAGTAAGACAGAATGCTAAAGACGGTTTAATGTCTGAGAGGTAATAGTAAATCCTGTTTTACAGAGGCAGTTCTCTAACACACACAGTGTGACGTCACCTCTGCTCCAAATATAAATTATTAGTTACAGATAAAAACAGGAATGCTGGGGAAATACATATTTTGGATGCTGTTCATCCTGTTTTAACGAAAGCAGGAACAGCTCCAACCCAAATCAACAGGTCAAAGCTTTGCAAACACCAAGCATCACTAATTAGTCGGAGATCTATGGTCTTTGAATCTCTACCAACATAGTTTTAAGATGAGGGGAAAACAATGTCAGGGATTATGATTTATGACTTATGAAATAATGGGAGATATCTCAGAAACTTACCGCAGATAGTTGGCAACGAACAGTTTGCAGTCCTGGTAAATGTGTTCAGAGACGCTCACAAGCAAGACACGGAAATCTGCAGAGATGAACAGAAAATACTGTTTAAATGCTCTTATATTTTACAAACAGACTTCTTTAAAAACTGCTGGAGCCCTTTTGATGCGCTGGCAAATATAGGAGTAACAGATGAGCGCAGTGGGATGCATGTGAGCTTTCAGACGCCTATTAAACTCAGATGTGGATTGAAAAGAAAAAGGCATGCTGGTGCCTTAAGCACCAAGTCTGGCTATCTAGGAGTCTTGATCACATGAAACCTAAATTTATACACATATTTTAATGCAACTAGCCAGATCTATCTGAGAAAACCCCACTGACGCCAGACATAATTCATTATCGACAGAGCAACAAGGCATGATCAGTTTTCATTTGGTTAGTTTATTGTTTAATCAAGAAAAATCTATGGCCCCAAAAGCAAGCATCCACCCGCACATGGTTCTGGTGACGTCACACAGAGCGCATTTCTTCTTGCTCTTTACTCTTTATTTGCAACTTTTGTTCTGCCTGGCTTTGGCCAAACTTTCGAGTCATATTTGAAAACACTGCAGGGATTTTGTGAATGTTTGGCAAAGATTTAAAACACGAGCAAGGGGTTTGTGTAGAGGAGCAAAATGGCAAGATTTTATTATAACAGATCATGAGTGACCATTTGGAGCCAAGTAATGAAAACCATTTGCTTTGCCTTTCCATTGTTTAAACCAGGGGTGTCCAAGTGGGGGCCGGGGGCCGGGGACAATTGAACAATAATTTGACGCACCAGCACACGTAAGTAATGCAGACTTTTTATTCTTATTTAGAGCAACACTGTTACAGATAAGTTAAAATTTTCTTACACTGGAAAATTTTACTCAAATGCAGATTTTAATGCACCAAAAAAAATCTTTTTTTTTAAATTGCCTAAATACAGCAAATTTTTTCAAAGACTAACTCAAGTCCTGTTAGTATTGCAGAGAACAGAGAAAAGGAATTCGGGTTCAAAACTATTTGCAAAAGGGATGACCATCTGTTAATACAACAAAAGATGCTAAACTCTATATTTTGAATCTGGAATGATTAACACATCCCTTTTGTACATAAAATGTCACAAATTTGCTTAACTAAAACAGCTGCATGATCATAATTTGTGGAGCCGGTAAAAGGAAAAAAGAATATCAAAATTTTTTAGGGGGATGCGGGGTTTAGTTTGTTTTTTATTTACATTTTTTTGCCCTTGAGTACTTTTGACGAGACAATGTTGGCCCACGTGACGAAGAGGTTGGACACCCTGGGTTTAAATGTTCTAACGTTTCCTGCAGACCTGCGGCTGCACTCTGTACTTCTGAAAACCATCAAGGATGATAGACGGACAAGTTAGTCAAAGCATACTATCGCCACCATGCAGCCATTTAAGTTGGAACAAGCAGAACAAGGCCTTTTATGATGGTGGGAACGTTCAGACGGAAAACTAACAGGACTATAAACTTCCTAACGTCACCGGTTCTGAGGACGATCGGCGTCACTGTTGCACTTTACCTCATCACGAGTTGAGAGAGTTGTCTAACTAAACTCTGGCCCACACACAGGTTGAAATCTGTCAAAAGCTGGATTTTCTGACAGGTTTATCTGTCCCTGCTGACCAGTCTCATTCTTGTGCCTCTCATCACGCCTTTTCACCAAAAACTAACACTTTGCTCTTTTGTGAAACTTTGCATTTAGACAAAATTGTGCAGTAGAAATCTATACCCCCCATAACCCAGATACGGATTTGTTGGGAGTTTATTAAAGGAAAAAAAACAAAAAAAACATACATCACTGATGGTATATTTAAGCTAATGCAACTTTTGTTTTAGATTGAAATACATTGATAAACTGCCTGGAAGACCTAAAAAACTATTGGATTATATGCTCAGAAAGTTTGTCAAGCATTGCCAAACATCTGGCATCAGTAAGGTAAATGGTATTATTTATAACCAGGGGCTACGAATTACATCGACATCAATGAACACATTCACAACAACAAAAAATAATAATCACTTATGTAATAACAAGAAGAATAACAATGCATTTTATTTGAAAAGCGCTTTCCATAACTGTATACTGTTATTTTACGCTGTCAAACTGTATATAGGGAGGTAAGGCTCAAAAGATTACTAAACATCTTGTTTTTAACCAGGCAACCTGTTAGGGACATCTCAGCAAACGGCCCAACAAGCAGCCTGAAAAGGTCAGAGACTGAAATCTGATCCAAGGGGGTCAGTGAATGGGCAGCTCAGGAGCACAACACACCTACTCATGAACATTCAAGATGCCCGATCATCGGCGGGAGGGAGGGGGGGGGGGGGCAAAGAAACAAATCCCCAACAAACCGTAACAAACGAGCCCCTTGAACCGGGCCTGGCCTCCCGAGAAGCGGCCAAATGAGGTCACCGCTGGGCGCTTTTACTGCTGCCGCCGCCTGATAAAGCCTATCTGGCCGCCGCACGGCTCTGTTTACAGCGGAAGGCTGCAGAGCCGAGCCCGGCCGGCGGCACTCAGCCCGCGGGACGTCAGAGCCGCGGCATCACGCAGCCTCCGCGGGGCTCAGCTCGTTTAACTGCGGCTCCACTGACAGCCAGGCAACTGGGCGGTAACGGCAGGTCAGCGCTAAACAAAAAAAGAAAAAAAGTGTGGACTAACCGGATAAAATGTACCTCTCAGTGCGGTAACTGAGAACCACAGCACACGGCGCTCCGTATGAAATACGCGCTATCTTTATATTTCGAGCTTCGGCAGACGCGTTCAGCACAGGAGAAATAAGGTAAAGACAGGCTTACTGGGGGCTAACTCCACTTTCTCATGCCAGCGCACCAAAGTCGCCACGGAGAAAGCGGTAGAAAGAACTACGGCTGCTCTTCCTCCTCCCCGGGCGAGCTAACTAACGTCAACATCAACAGTTAGCTAGCTAACGTCAGCCAACGTTAGCTAAACGGCCGAGTGCTCATACGAGCGACGCTCCGTATGATTTTAACTCCGCGAGGGTAAATGTTGCAGCGCCCTAGCTGTGCCACAAAGCAGCAACTAACTTCCCCCCACGGCTAGCCCGTAGCTGCGGGAGCTAGCCGCTCCGTGCGAGTGTTTTTGTTATGAGATGGAGGGCGGACCCCGGGACGGAGGCCTCTGTCAAAACACACCGAGGACGAGAGCACCGCCGCTCGACTCACCAGTCAGGCGAGCGCCGAGAAGTCCGCGGCCACAGCTTTATCCGAAGCCGACGGAGTAACTGAAGAGCAACGCGGTCTCCGACAAATACGCATTCGTCATATCCAGGCGAAAAGCCCTGCTTTCAGCGCGTCCCTTTCCAGCGCCGAGCCTCCGTCGCCATCGCCGCGAAATCTCCAGCCCGACAACATTACGTGCCGGCGACGTCATCACGTTACAGCGGCCCGCCGGGAGGGGCGTGACTCACGAGGCACCACGCGGTACAACCATGTAAACACGGCTGCGTTGCCAATTTACTGCCAAAGTATTAAATGGCGGTGAAGCTGATACAAACATATTGCGGTTATAGTATATATAATATACATTTGTAGAGTTCCGTTGGCAAATATCTATTTGCATTTTGTCACCCAGAAAGTAAATAAATACACAACACAGTAGGTCTTAAACAATTATATATTGACTGATGGCTTACATATGCAATTTATTTTTTGAAGAAAATCGGCATACCATTGACCATTCCTTAACATTTGATAGATTGACACGTGAAGCCTTACAAAGCTTTAAAAAAAACATTGTTGAGCCTTCCTTACTGAGTCCAACCTTTAAACGGGTTCCTTTGGGGTAAACCCTCAGTACCAGAGTTGTAACCCTTTGTTTACATTTCCTTGGATCATAATCTACTTCCTTACCTGCTAATTTCTTTTTAGTGACGAATGTCAATCATAAAATAAAATCAATTTAAAGTTCACAACTAAAAACAAAGCTAGGCTTTCTTTCTGACCTGGGTTGCAAACAGCCCCCACACAAGAAATGTGTCTGTAAGGAAAATGCGTGAAGCATGTGATATGGCACAAAATAACCTTCATTTAAATATTAACCTAGAAGTAAGCTGATTCTTGAGTTCCCGCTTTCAAACAAACTGTAATGATTTTTGCAACAGTCATATCAATCAGCTGCACCATGCATGGACATTACTAATGTAAAAAGGACCTAAAGTACAGATTTACCGTTCCTGTTTAAGTAGAATAACAGAAAAACAGTCTATCCCCTTGTCGTGTGACCAGAATTAATTGCATGCATAAAAAAAATATTAGATGAGGTTTACATGAAAAGATAATGGTCAAGGTAAATACATTTCTTTTCTTGTGACCATGTTAATATAAAAAACAATGAAGTTCCCTCATAAGAAAACCTAATCAAATCTAACCGGAGTATATATTATGCACAGAAAATGGATGTTGGAAAAGCTGCACAAGTGCTTTTCCGGCTCTGAGAGGAAAACAAAACTGTGTTATTAGAGAGCAAGTCTGCTGATCTCAGAAAAGCAACCCATAAGCCCCTTCCTGGTATTTCCTGTCTGCCCTGTGCTCTGACACATCTGGGTAATAAATGACAAAACTGCATCACTTCTCCAAGCAAACCATGATTTTATGTCACAGCTCAAACTCCAATAACCGTACAGGTTCCACATGATCATTTATTGAAGAGCATAACAGAGTCATTCTCCACACCACATGTTTATCATAATCACCATCACCGATTAGAGCAACCGTTTTAGTAAAGCTTTAAAAAGCAAGACTACCCTGAGAGAAGGTCTAAAACGTGGGCAAGCTTGCCAGATGAGAACTGGCTGGACTGGGTTTTGGTTTATTAAATCTGTACACTATATCTCAATATATTCAGCACATTTTGTCCCGAGGATGTAGGGTTATTTTTAATAATTGTGTAATATATAGCTCTACATAATACAATCCAAGTCCTCTGAACTATGTAGACATGTGCAAGTGTTTCCTACCAAATCCAACGATACAGCAAAAGGCAAAGACTTGTGGATGCTAAGTAAGGATAATGTTCATATTTGAAAAATTTCTCGGAGTTCTCACAATTGTCAAAAAATCTAAGTGCTGTAAGTACTTCATACAGGAGGTATTGGATAGCTAGGTAAGTGTTCAGAGTATAAAATAGAGGCAAAATACATAAAGAACATCCTGCAAGCATGACAAAGAAACAGCTACAGACACGATACACAAGTGGTCAAAGATAATATGAGGTGGGGGCTCTTTAATATACTGTACTTACAGACTGAAGGGGTTTCAGGTTGATGACAAGCATCATGCTTTCAGATATACTGAGCTTTAGTCCCAAAGTAGATCGATGCACATCTCGTCGGTGCCAGCGAATACCCAGATAAACCACGTCTCAGTGCTCGGCGGCTGTTCCAGTAAAGTGGTGTTTAGCCTAACAGCTGTAAAAGACCCGTTCTGAGAATGTGAACTTAGCCAGGGGTTACCCGTGAGGAGCATCTGTACACAAAGAGAAAACTACCACACGCCCTGCTCCATGTCGGTTCTCTGAGGAGTGGACTCTCGTCTGAGTCACCATGCAGAGGGCAGCGCTCAGTTCGCCCCGTCACCGTTTTGGTCGTCACATCTGCAGCAGGGACCCGTCGTTCTGACATTCATCTGTGCCTGCCCTGGGGTAATTTTGAGAACCAGCAGTTTATTAATTTTGTAAGGCTTCTCTACACTTCACTCATACTTACAGCCAGTATATGTGGGTAAATACACAATATGTACTAGCAGGAGTTAGTAGTAGTTTGAAATGGGGTCAATATCTGACATATTTCCCAAGCCAGTTGACCCAAATGGTGATCAGAACCCAAAGAAATGGAAACGGGGTTTAAAGGTGTCTGAAA
Organism: Fundulus heteroclitus; assembly: GCF_011125445.2. Taxonomy (NCBI): domain Eukaryota; kingdom Metazoa; phylum Chordata; class Actinopteri; order Cyprinodontiformes; family Fundulidae; genus Fundulus; species Fundulus heteroclitus. The sequence goes on along the minus strand of NC_046372.1, from coordinate 43,188,605 downwards.
ACAACACGCGGTTAAATCCAAACATGTTCATACCGCTGGCAGAAATGGATTTGACTTTCATCTTTTAATTTGAACGCCATGTTTGTCCCAAGTGAAAGTGATATTGTTTTGTAGTGGACCAGCCAGAGTTCTCACTTGCATCTAATTTAAAATCTGTAGCGGGAGCAAAAGATTAGGATGATGGCTGGGAGGCCTTCGAACCTCAAAGACTCGGGGCGCCTCACTCGTCACCAAAGATAAACACGCAAAAAGCTGGTCAGCAGCTGTAAAATGGGTTTCGTCGATGTAATCCCGAGAAAGTCATGACATCCACTGGTTATTGAGAAGGCCATGAATTAGGGCTGGACCTAAAAGCATATTGATAAAATAGAAATCAGACTGATCTATATTGATAATTATCATAACATTCAAAAATATATTTTAGGTGCAGCTCTGGCCCTTTTGTGCTGTTGCCTAATGACCTATTTTTAAATAAACACTGGATTTAAACACAACCCTTTATTTAACCAACTTTTTACCAATACTGTAGGTCTTAAAAAAAGAACAAAAAACAACCCGTGCTCTCTGACCTCTTTGAAGCTTGGCCATCGAGCGTACCTTGGTCTGCGTTTGTAATCTGTTGGGAGGATCTAATGACTATAAGGAAGGAAAACTGTTCTTCTAATGAACTTTTTATTGACCCCCTTTTTTTCCTATTGACCCACACATCTATCGATCGATATATATCATCATTGAATTATTGTCCAGCCCTACTATGAATAATATTTGACATTCCATTTATTGATTTATTTATTTTTGTTAAAATATAAATAGTACCTCTTGGTTCACACTAAAAACATCTAAATCTAAATCTGCCCAGGGGTATGGAAAGTTTTTAGCTTAAATGCACAATTATACAAGATTTGAGCATTTTTCAGATTTTTTTTTTTTTATATCTCTGCTCGTTATTGATGAACACACTTTACTTCTAGGCATGGGCCTAGACCGATGTCAAATGAAATGTTTTACATTATACAAATTATTTAGAAAAGGGGATTTTTAAAACAGCAATACCTTAATAAGAATGACAGGTGGCGCTGTATTAGTTTCCATGCCATGAACCTTTGTGTTTTCTATTTCTTTGACTGGAAATGCTTCTTTGCATAAGTATGAGCAAAACGTAGGTGCCTTGTTTCAGCCAGCTGACCAGGCAGTCCTGCTGCGTTGAGCCGGAGGAACACTGTTATCACTCTGACACTCTTTCTGCCATCTTAATAAAAGAACTATAGGGATGGTGTGAGGCTGGTTGGGAAACCACAGCTTTTATAAAAACTCTGGCATATATTGACACCCAGCAAGCAGCCCCTACCTGCTAGCTGCACGGACAAATGAGTGGCGGGGCGAACCGACTCAGAGCCGACCCAGAGCACTCCTCCTCTGCTGACTCCACTCGTGATTGTTGTTTGTGTTTATGGAAAGCACGATCATAGCATGACGTGTGTGAACCTAATGTGAGGTAAACCAAGTGTCGTGCGTCTTGGCCCAATCCAGCCTGAGAACCAGTGCCTAAGAGGGTCGAAGAGGTAAGTCTGAAAGAAACTGTGTAAACTGGGCTCAGGTGAACTGAAGCTTCCATTTTCTACCAAAAAAGCACGAGGGCCCTAAGCTGTAAACCTCAAGTATCATTTAAAATAAAGAAAAGAAAAGAAAACACTTATAGTATTCCTTTGCTTAACGTGAACTTTTTTCCTTTTTTGCAGGCGTTGCAACTTTTTGTCGCTGAACCTCTTTTTTTGTTCGTTTCAGCTCAAGTATAATCACAGGTGACTAACTACAGAGGATAACAGGGTCAGGTGAGTACCATGCTACATCAGATTTAGAGAAGGCTATTGCAGACAATTCTACAACATGTACAACCACATTTTATACGTGTGAGTTACAAAGATTTCAAAACATATCACCAAGAAACTAAGTACATACAAGATGTTGTATATTTAGAGTCTTAAAAGGACTATCCCTCAGTCAGTAATTGGAACCCATGTTACTCGACTTAAACTGTCCAGTCTGACAGACAAAATTTGAAAAACTGCTATTCAAAAAGTAGCAAATTTGGTCAGTGTCTTTTTTTTTTTTTTTTCAAATAGTTATAGTGCTTTTAATGGCTTAAGACAGAGGTCTTTTTTTTAATCTCACCCTGTGGCAATCTTCAGAACTTCAGTGCACATTAAATGACACCATAGCTGAAAAAGTCTTCATGTCAAGTCCGATAAGGTAAAAGAACAGCTAGCGCTGTCACATACATTTGAAAGTAGTATGCATTATCAAAAGAAAAAAAAAGAAAAAACAAACAAAAAAAACAAATACACTTTTATAAAGTTTTTTTTAACTCTTAAATTATTGTAGGAAATGTAGTTTCATTTTTCCCTCTGCGTTCCCGTTTCCAGTCCAAGACGACAGGCCTCGGGGAGCCAGGCTCCGCTCAGGTCTGCAGGAAGCTTTCCGTCCAACCTCCCTGTGTGCAGCAACAGTCCTCTGGACGAGACGCGGCAAAAGGAGGCCTCAAAACTCCCATTCCAGCGTTTCTTCCCGATTGGCCGCCCTCTCTAGCCTGTGGATGATGTTATTGAGGTTGGCCATTTTCTCATTGCGTCTCTGAGAGCTTCTGTTGAGTTTGGGGCTTTGGAACGGGGGCGGCGGGTTGGCATCCATGCTGTGGTTGGTGCTCGTCGCCTGATTGGGCAGCGAGGGCGATATGGGCGCCGAGGAGGAGGGAACGGGAGAGACTGACATCATGAGGCCCGGCGACGACGCGGCAGACGGGGAGTTCAGAGAGACCTCCAGGCTGCTGCGGCAGGGCTCCGACGAAGCCTTGAAGCTGACTGGGTCGACGGGGGACTTCCCGGGTTCCTCTCCCTCATACCTGGACTTGTTGGCTAGCTGAGGCCCGTCCGCGGAGGCCGTGCCCGGGTGGAGTCCCTGAATCTGGTTGCTGGCGCCCTCCTCCTGCGTCAGGCTCTGGCCGGCCGGGTGGGGCTCCCGGCAGCCAGAGACGGAGTCTTCATGCTCGCTTTTCAAAGGGGACAACGGTCCAGCTGTGGGAAAACATTGCGCTGCTTTCTGGGAGCTTTCGCTGCGCTCCACGCCATCCTCTTCCCTGTACGTGGCCTCCTGTTTAACACGAGGCAGTGCAGCGTTAGTGCTGAGAGGAAGGCTGGAATGGATTGGTCCTGAGGGCGGCAGCAGCCTCCTGTCCTCGCCGTCAGAGTTGGGGCTCCGTGTTGCCGAGGGGGAGTAGCTGTTGGGGTCGGCGTCTGTGTCGTTATCTGCTAGACCCCCCATCAGCACCTCACGCCTCATCCTGGACCTGCACACAAATGTTTGGGTTAGAAAGCCTCTTTAAGGAAAGACAGAAATGGAGAAGTTCACAGCGCCTTGCAAGAATATCTGTAGCCCCCTTACATTTTTTTTTTTTTTTACAGTTTGTCACATTTCTACCAGAGAACCAGAGAGTAGCTGATCTTTACACAGTGCTAGAAAACCTTTTCAGCAGGACAGCAACTCTAAACCAGAGCTAAGTGCATTCATGTGTTAGAATGGCCCAGTCAAAGTCCAGACCTAAATCAGATTGGGAAGCTGAGGCATGATGTGAAAACTTTTATTCACAGATGTTCTGCGTCGATTTCAGCTGAACTTGAGCTAATCTGTGAGGTAGAATGCAAACATTTCTGTCTCTTAGGAGAAACAAATCCTGAAAGAATTGCAGCAGTAATGCCAGTCACAGGTGGTTCTACAAGATATTTACTAAAAGCACAATCCAAATGGACAGCGGACAGTTCAGACTTTTATTTATCTAAAAAAAGAAAAGTTGAACTATGCACCATCTTTCTCACAAATCTGCACTATTTTCGTGTTTGGTCTATCACGCTAAATCCAGATAAAATCCGCTGAGGTTTGCAGTGGCGGTTCTAGACCAAACTTAGCAGGGGGGCCAGGGTGGGGCCAGTGTATTTTCACAGGGGCACAGAACAAAAGATTGGGGGAAAAAAAGCCTAAATAGGTCAACATTTCATCGTTTAATATATTAAGTAAGCCAAAGAGCCAATTGTGGCTCTGGAACTGCAGGTTGCAGACCCCTGGTCTTTTCTCAATACAGCGGGAGCTTAACGTGAAACAGCTACATTTTTAAATTATTGTTATTTTTTTCATATTTATTTTTTAATTATTTTGTTATTTTATTATTGGGTAAAACCATAAACGTAAAAAATACAACTGATCCAAATGACCAGTCAGTCACAGTATCTTTGTCAGCTTTTATCATCCTAACAAATTTAATATCATGTTTTTAGTACAGGGGCCATAACAGGGGCCAGGAACAGTTCTACAGGGGCCCTGGCCCCTGTTGGCCCCTGTCTAGAACCGCCCCTGGAGGTTTGAGGTGTGGCGGTCACACAACGCAAAAAGCTCAAAAGGTGTGAACACTTCTGAAAGCTGCAGTATGTACACTATTCAAATGACACGTCAGAAATGCACCAGGGTAAATGCGGCCATTGTCGGTTTCACACAATGGGCACGGGACGCACCTGTAGTTGTGGAACCAGTTGATGACCGTGTTGGTTTTGAGGCGGAGCTGCGATGCCAGCATCTCGATGGTGTTCTGGGAGGGGTAGGGCTCCTGCAGGTAGGCCTTCCTCAGGGCTTCCTTCTCCTCGGCTCCCAGCACCACCCGAGGCTTCTTCGCCTGGCTGAAGGGACACAGGTCCAGCGAGGCCAGGGCGGGGCTCACGCACTCGGAGCGAGTGCTGGGCGAGTCACTGTCGGAGCCGGTGCTCAGCAGCCCGTACCGCCTCTTCAGATAAGCTAAAGAGCAAACACAGATATCCACCCAGATTAGGCTACGCCAGCAGCGCCCAGAGTCAGAACCGCGCGTGGGTCACCCGTCCCCACCTTTTTTCTCCATCTTCTTCATGACTCTCAGCTTATCCACGTTGTGGGGATCATTGAGCCAGAGCTGCATGCGGACAAAAGGCTCCCGGCCTTTAAGGCTGAGCTTGTGCCACGGCTTGGGCCTGGAGAGCAGGTCGGACACCGATCCTTGAGTCAGACCCAGGATGGTTTCCCCAAAAAGACGCTGGCCTGTCAAAAACAAGCAGCAAGTGTCGCATTAGAACGGCGCCCACCCCCACAGCACAAGTCAGTTTGACCCCCACGGCATGAAAGTCACACCCACCAAGGTTGTTGTCTGTTAGCACCTCCTTGACCTTCTTGGTGATGGCGTATGTGTCGAGCTCTGGGGACATGGCCACCAGCTCCTGGATTCCTAACGGGGTTGTAGGCTGATGCAGGCCCATGAGACTGGAGGTGGATTTCCCACCTTCTGGGTGGCCGGGCAACCCCAATCCAAGGCTTTCGGGCTGCTGGTTCTCTTTGCTGCTCTCTAGCGAGAGACTGACGGACTCGACCAGTGGACTCGGGTGGCTCTCTGCTGGACTAGGAGGCGGCGAGGGAGAGGACTGGGCTGTTACCGGACTTTTATCTGCAGTTAAGAACATTTCACGGGGTAACATTAGTATTTCGTCCCTCTGCAAGGCAGCAGCGTGGTAATACCAAAAAGCTTTATTCGGGCCACGCATTAGAGGTTCTGATAGTTGTGTTTTGGTTTCTATAGGAGTGAACACGTGCGTGCGTCCTCACCCTGAGTATGGCCCTGGTTCGATGGTTGGTTGAGGCTTTGGCCGAGCTGATCCAGTAACCAGAGCTGCATGCGGATAAAGGGTTCCCTGCCTTTCTGGGTCAGCTTGCTCCAGGGTTTGGGACGTGACAGCATGTCACTGACGCTGCCTTGAGAAAGGCCCAGCACCTGTTCAACACAAACATGAAGAGTATGTCTAACAAGTCTAACAATGAAACAGCAAAGACCGACTGTTTGATCAGTGCAACTGGAGATGCAGCGATTAGGCTTTTCTTTAAGGTCCGACCTGCTGATTCTACTTTTTTATATAACGGAAAACACGAAAAAGAAAACATGAACACATTTCAAAGTTATTCCTCTTTATGCATCAAATTATATGTTCTGAACTCGTTTTTATCACACTCAAAATAGTGTGTTGTATAGTGCATGGTGCTGGCTAACGCCTGCCTAGAGAATTGCAGCAAATGCTAATGATGCTGGTTATGGTGGAAGTTCTCAGTTTTGATATATTTATTGAAGAGAAAAAAAGACAAGGATTACTATTTGACCTGCTGATCTAAAGTCTGAGCATATCACTGGAAAAATAAGGCTGTTGTGATTATTGGCAGACTGATGGGTACATTTTAATAGCTGAATGAAGCTTGGTGCTCTTTAAAGACAAGAAATGGGCAACTTTTAGTAAAGTACCACTAGAGGGAGACAGAGTACCACGGATGGTTCATTTTGAAATCATCATAACTCCCATGATTAAGGAGTCATTTGTAGAGCAAAGCATATGTGATTTGAATAACCCAAGACTGATTTCTCCTTGTTCTTAAAACCTCGGTATACAAGATTATAGAGCTGTTCAAGCCTATACGGAACATTACTAATAGCTACGATATTTCCCAACACTGACAGTGATGTATTGGTCTATTTGAACACCACTTACTTGTAGGTGAAACTTGGAGAATGAAGAATGACACATTCTTCAACTGCAATATAAATTTTATTTGATCCACTGCAGAAATGAAACATTTTTCCCCTTTTATTTTTTTTAACATGTCCTGTCTGGTTGTGCAGCGATTCCTAGTGCTACATAGCCAAAAAACAATTTGCAGTGGAAAAGCATATCTTTTTTAATTCGTGAGTCAAGGCTTGTGTTTTCATTTGGTTCAAGCAGTCTGACATCATTTACAACTATAGAGGTTAAAATCAGGCCACGGTGAACATGAAAAAGAAAGATGTTAAAGGAATAGTTAAGGATTTTTGAATTAAGGTTCAATTAAAAGGTTATAAGCAGTCAACACCTTACCTGCCTTAGATAACTCCTTAGGCGTCTTCATTTAGTATTAATCCAGATAAGATGGTGCTGGAGGATAAAACTAATTGCAAGTCTGGGAGGGGCCAACAGCAGACTTTACCGTCTTTTAAGTCAGCTCCAAACTCAAGCAGATCATAGCAGTTTATCAACCTCACTTTGTGAACTCCATAACGGTTTGCATTGGGTGGTTATTTACACAAAAGTCAAAGGCTGCTTACGCGGAGGATGTGGTCAGAGGTGGTGAGCCACCAATGATCCCCGGTGTGAAACACACCAAGAACAAACGACAGGACGTGTTTCTGGTCAGAGCAACCGTGTGACAGAAAAGTAGGCCAGTGTTGAATCCATTAAATGTGATTTACGTAAACCAATGAACTGTTTATGCTTCTTGTACCACTTTTAAAACAGAATCAAGCAGAAACTCTCTACATGTTTCCCTCTTAGCCTCCTTTTCCCTGTAAATAGTCATCGGCTGGTGTGTGAATAAATCCCAACGTGACAGTGACTTAAAGGTCCATGAAACAGTGTCTGCATAAACCACCATGCTGGTGCTGATGTCAGAGTTGTTTTATGACGTTAAAGGTTTGCTCTGGTGTGGCCGCCTCTGACTAGTGCTCACCTTGAAGCTCCACACTAATTTGGGGCTTAGACCAAATGAAAACGGCGAGAGTTGTTCACAGCAGCAAGATATTAACGACTTATAACCGGTGGTTATCTGGGTGTGTGTGCACTAGAGTATAACAACATAACATTAAACTCGACTTAAGTATAACTTAGTCCAGAGTCACTAGCCTGCTGCTGAATTTCTAACTCTGGTGAGTCTGGTCTAAATTGCTTTATCTGCCTCTTTTCCCCTTAGGAGAATCTTCATTATCTAATTTTATAGATAAATCACTAAATTTGCTTTTGCTGTCACCATTTTTCTCCTGTCCTGTTGTTGTCTGACTCTTTTTTTTTGTATACGTATGTTTAAGTGATATTTGCAACTAAGCATCTTGACTGCCAGGGGTGTGACTTTGACACATCACAAATGATCTGATTGGACGAAGAAAGACACACGGAAATGTGCTGATTGGCTACGAGGAGAATGTTTAAGGAACCAATTAGAGTCGTGAATGAAGTCACATCGCATCCCTCGCCATTAACAAAATATGAGTCAAAGAGTCACATAAACCCCAAAATGGAATGGGAATGATGAAGAATTTAAAGAGACACATTTCATGAGAGAACAAATGTGAAAATGACTTTCATTTTGTAATTTATGTCTACTATGTCTACACTTTTTTCAGCAATTTTAATGGGGGTGGTTGACTGACAAGCTATTAACTTTTAACCTAACTTCACCTAAGAAAAGAAAATCACAAGTTATCCCTTTAATGTCAAGTTATTAGCATCATAGACTAACACAGTTTTGATAAATGCATTATGTATCATAACGCCTGAGATTGATCAGCTGATTCTAACTGAAAGGACTTTATTTCAGGATTTGCTGAGCAACTTCTCACCTTTTCTCCAAAGATCCTCTGACAGATGCCGTTCTTTGCCAGCTTCTCCTTCACCTGCCTGGTCAGCTCGATGGTGTCCACTTCTCGATACATGTACATCTCATACTGCTCTGGCGTCAGGGGGGGCACGGTGGGCTTCAGGGCGCGTGGAATGTACGCTGGGTAGTAGGAAAGGCGCCCTGGACCTGGTCCCGGTGACTCGCCGCTCACCGAGGTGTCAGACTCCACCTTCACCTCCACAGGCCGGCCCAGGCCCAGCTCGTCGTCGGCGTTTGACACCTCCTCGCTATTAGCCAGGCCGTCGCCGTTCTCCAGGCGGGGCCAGGGGCGGGGCAGGGTAGGGGGCCCGGAGGAGGAGGAAGACAAGGACGGCGAGACCGAACTGAAGGGCCTGGAGCCGCCCCCGCCACCAAGTATCATAGCTCCCCGCTCCTGGGACCAGTGCTGATCAAAGTAGGTGCCTGCTTCGCCGATCTCTGACTTGACTTTGCGGATGATGTTCTGAACGAAAGCAGCTGGGGAGAGAACACTGAGCGGCGTCTGGGGGCTGCTGATGGAGCTGGCCATGCACACCGCGACACATCCCCCTTCTTCCTGTTTGATGGAGATGGGCAAAGGGAGGACCCTGGAGCGCTCAGGGGGCCCCAGGCGTTCCACCTGAACCCCCGAACTGGCAGTGGAGGACCTTCCGCACGCCTCCATCTCCATCAGGGCCTGCTGCTGAGCCTCCATCTCCCTCCTGGCCTGCTCCAGGATGTTCTTTATAGTTTCATCAGAGCTGCTGCCTGCTCCATTACTGATTCTGCCAGATGAGCTGTTCAGAGATGACTTGCCATCACCTAAACAAGAAAAACCCGTATGCTTACACTGATGCGCCCTTGATTTACCCCTCCAACTCAGATCCATTAAAGTAGTGATCAAAATAGAAACTAAAATCTGTCAAGTGGAGAATAAAAACTAATCAATTTAGCTTTCAGCTGTGATTTACAGCTTGTAGCCTTTATCCTTACCACCCCTCTGTGACTGGATCTCCTTCTTGGCCTGCTCCAAGATATTCCTAATGGCGTCGTCTGACCCAGTTTCAGGAGTTCGGATGCGCGGAGTGATGCTCCCTGCCACAGAGGGTAACGGAACGAGAGAGAGAGAGAGAGAGAGGGAGAGAGGGAGAGAGGAGGGGTGAGTGGGATGGTTGATCAGAGAGCAGTTCCAAGGCTTTGCTTTTGACTGGTAGATCAATGGCTGCCTTTGAGCCCGTGCTGTCTGAGGTTGCAGCATACGGGAAGCTCAACTTTCAAAAGCTGTAAATCTAGGGAGAAAACAAAGTTTAGAAGTAACACTATAAACACGGCAGAGGAAGTAGTGACAGAGTCAAGGATGTGGTCCAAGTGGATTGAGAAGGTTTACACATACGCAGGTCCAGGAGATAAAATGACAATCACATCTATAAAAACAATATTAATATTAGAAAACTTTTTGCTGATTTGGTTCAAATCTCTCTAATAACTAAAGATATATATATATATATACACTGAAACACCTTTGGCTGCTTTGATCACGTGTGGTAGAATTTTCTTCTCCAGATTTTCATACCCTTAAGTTTTTTATTTTTTACATTTCGTCACATCACAATCACAAACTGTAATGGGTTACAGGGATGTTGAGTGATCACCTAAACACAAAGTAGTGCTTAACTTTGAAGGGGAAGAAAACTGATACATGGTTGTCAAAATGGGCAGATCATATTGCATCATTTCGATCACATTTCTCGTGACATCGTGATATGGACGAATATCATATCGTCATCCAAACAAATGGATAGAACATTGTATTGTGTTAAAGCCGCTGATTTACACCCCTACAAATGACCTGAGACTGGGGAGGAGGTTCCCCCTGTAGGACCACAGCCCTAAACATAGAGCCACAGCTAGAGAGCTAGAGGGGAATGGCTCGGATCAAACCATGTTTCTGAGGTACAATGGTTGAAACACAGGCCAGACTGAAATCCAGTTAAGGAGCTGTAAGAGCCGAAAATGTCTATCTTCATGTACCCCAAAAGAATAGCAGCTGTAATCAAGTGAGATTGGATTCCACAAAGTGTTGATTCAGTGTCTGTGTGTGTGTGTGTGTGTGTGTGTGTGTGTGTGTGTGTGTGTGTGTGTAGGGGGGCTCAATGGAAATGTATTTGTTTCAGATTTAGATTTTCTTTTTGTGAAAACCATGATTCCCTTTTCTTTCCACTTCACAGTTTCATACTACTTGGCGTTGCTCAATCGCACAAACTCACATAAAGGTACTTTGAAGTCTGTGGTTATAGTGCCTAGAGGATAAACTTTTTGTGAATTCACCCAAAAATAATAGTAAACAAAAAAAACAACAACCAAAATATATGAATACCTTTTACAAGGCGCTGTATGCTTTCTGTTTATCCAGAGTTCTGTTGCAATGCTTCCCACTTACCTCTCTGCCGGACCTGGATGGTCCTGAGAGCCAGGATGTTCTGTTCATCAGAGAGGAACTGTTTCATTTTTATGAAAGGCTCTTTGCCTTTCACGGTCAGCTTCCTCCAGGGTTTGGGCCTTGCCAGGATTTCGCTGACTGAGCCCTGGGAGAGGCCCAGCACGTAGTGGCCAAACACCCGCTGGCCAATGTTGTGCTTCAGCAGCTGCTCTTTAACCTGAAAGGCGATCTCCGCTGTGTCCAGCTGGTCCTCGTCTCCCGCCGTGGAGCTGCCGCTTTCCGACTGGTCGCTGGGCAGGCCGGCGTCAATGCTGCCAGCCCCCGCAGACCCTTGAGAGGCCGACATGAGGGCAACCTTTGCTGCATAGAGGGCGGTGGGGAAAGCCATGAGGCCTTCCTTTTTAAAGTGTGGCGAGAGGAGCTGCTTGTGAAGGATGTGGTCTCCCGACATTCTGTCTCCAGAGCACGGCGACACAGAGAAAGGACGGGGGAGATCGTGGCCGGAGGAGGACCCGTCCAAGGTGGGGGGACCTGGGCTAGGGGAGGCACGGCTCTCTGCCTGAGAGGAAGAAGAATGGGAGCCGGGCGGCCTGCTCGTCTCTCTGCCCGCGTCCTCAGAGTGGTCATTATCTGTTCAGGGAAACACAAAGTCTCAGTCACACTGCTGTTCTCTCGCTCCTGTCATAACAGATGGTCAAGAATATAAATGACTTGCCATCTTGCCTTGGAAACTCAGACTTTGTTTTGTATGCCCGGTTTATGCATAGAAATCTATTCTACAAACTGCAGACACAGAATGGGCTCAGCCTGACCACGTCTTGGCAAACATTTAGCACACGAGAGGTTTGAAGACGGTGTCAAAATTCTCAGACGTCCGCAAGGTTCTGCGCTATTAAAAAGTGTTCCCAACTGAAAGATTTCGATTGCTTTTGCCTGTTTGTTTGATTATCAGACAAAGATAACCCGACAAAGTAGAGAAAGCAGCATTCAAATGATTTAACTCATTCATTCAGGAAAAATCTACCCAGGTGACCTGGTAGGCACCCCCATTGGCATTTTTCATATTTTTTTGCCTCGTAACCTGAAAAAAATAGATGATTGGACGGTTTGCACTATTTCTTTTACAGAACAGGCCTTTTATGTTTTTGTTGTGAAGCAAGCAACAATTAGGACCAAATATAATATCAGTGTCAGTACTTTGTTGAGCCTCCTTTTGCTGTAAGTCCAACTGCAGGTGGCATTGGGTCCGTCTCTATGATCCCACCACATCTGGCCACTGGGATCTTCCATTCATCAAGGCTACACTGCTGCAGCTCCATCATGTTGGATGGTTTTCTCTTGTGAACAGCGATCTTCAAGTCTAACCTCAGATTCTCTATAGGATTGAGGTTTGGACTTTGACTAGGCCCTTCCAACACATTTAAATGTTTCCCCTTATTCCACTGGTTTTGCTTTAGCAGTATGCCTCGGCTCATTGTCCTGCTAGAAGGTGAAGCTCCATCACAATCCCAAATCACAGGCAGACTGACAGGTTCTGCTCTAGAACATCCCTGTATTTAGTACCACTCATCTTTCCCTCGACTCAGACCAGTTTCCCTGTCCCTGCTATTGAAACACATCCCCACAGATCGGTTTCGCTGAGGTGATGGGATTTGTTGGTTTGTGCCAGACACAGAGTTTTCCTTGGTGCCAGAAAAGTTTCATTTCAGTCTCATCTGTCCAGAGCAGCTTCCTCCATACATCTGGGGGAGTTGCCCAAGTGACTTTTGGTAAACCTAAACATGCCTTCTTATTTTTAACACTAAGCAATGACTTTTTCCTGGCCACTCTTCCTTAAAGCCCAGCTCTATGGAGAGTATGGCTTATAGCGGTCCTATGGTACGGTAGCTGAACAGTACAGGAGAGGATGGATTTAGCACAGGTGGTGAGGAAAGCACAGGGAATTGTGGGATGCAATTTACAGGATTTTTACTAAGTTTATGCAGAGAAGGGACACCAAATCCAAAACTAACAGACTCAGAAACAGCTTCGTTACAAAAGCTGTGAGGGCTATCGCCCCCTGCTGAGAAGACTGAGACTGTTACACGTCACAATAACACTACCGTGAACGCATGTTTGCACACTAACTTAGCAGGAATGCTTCATTGCACAGTTCTCTATATGAAGGTTTAAGTTTACTGCACAGAATTTACTGCAGGCATGAATGTGTTGTGAAAGAAGCTTTGAGTAAATAGTTCAGTCATTCATATCGCTCAAAAAGGTCTGACTTTCAGAACTTGGTAGGAATCTTAGCAGATCCTAAAGACTATTTTGGGCTTCTCAGGAAGTGTGTTTGGCCAGTGCAGCCAACTGACTGACTTCATTTTTTATTTATAAAGAATAAATGTCTGTGTATGTTGTGTCTACCTGTATATATTAATTGTGTGCATCTTGGGCCGGTGTCTGTCTAAAAGGAATGCCACCACGGTAACACGCGGTGGCAATAAAAGATTCTTGATTCTTGATGGACAGAGCCTCCAGTCTCTGCTGTGGAGCTCTGCAGCTCCTTCAGGGTTACCTTTGGTCCCTGTGCTGCCTCTCTGATTAATGCCCTCCTGGCCCGGTCTGGGAGTTCTGGTGGGCGGCCCTCTTTTAGCAGGGTTGTTGTGGTACCATGTGCTTTCCCTTTGAAGATGATGGGTTTGATGGTGCTCCCAGGGAACATCAAAGATTTGGATATTTTTTAGAACCCCACCCTGACTTCTTCAGGCTTCATGGTGTGATGCTTCTTGCTTGATAATGTTTCAGGTTGGAATGCAAAAAAAATAGGTAAAAAGCCTATGGGGGTGGAGGGGGTGGTGATGAAATCCAGGGGACTGTAAGTCTCCCCATTGTTTAAACTTAAAATCATTGATTAAGCATCATTTGCTTTCAATTTCACAAGCCACACCTAAGCCTGTTTACTGCCAGACCTGTGGAATACAGCAATCACTTAAGCAGAACCTGTCTGACAACATGAAGTAGGCTAAAAGATCCCAAAAAGCAACACATCAAAAAGAAATAAAAGAGCAGATGAAAAACATATTTATTGATGTTCTGGAATGTATCTATATTCTGGAAAGAGTCACAAAGCCATTTCAAGGGTTTACTCCAAGAGTGCATTGCTGATCAGTCTAGCAGAGCACGAAATGAACCAGGAACAACCACAATGGAAAACAAAGCAAAAACCAAAAAACACTGCTGAGCAAAGAGTACACAATGCTCTATCTGACATTAGGCAAAAAATATGTTGGTGAGCCAAAGAATTTTGGAAAATATTCTGTGGACTGACAAAAAATAAAAATTTTAGAAAGTTTGTACCCTGTTACATCTGGTGTAAACAAAATTTAGGATGAAGTGGCCTAGTCAAAGTATGTGATGCCAGCTTAAGCAGGCTATTTATGGTCAAAACCATGCAATGCTGCTATTCCAAATGCTAACATTTGCTGCATAAGGAGACACACCCAATAAAGCCTATTTCTATTATATTCTAGGGGGCAATTACTTTTCCCCATAGGGCCACGATGGTTTGTATAGCTTTTTTGTCTTAATAAATCAAATTGTTATTAATTTTTTCTTCTGTTTAATCAGGTTATCTTTGTCCTACATAAAAAAACTGTTCCTCTCAAACACGTAAGTGTGACAAAAAAGCAAAAAGGAAAAGAAACCTGTAAGAGGGCAGATACTTTTTACAGCGCTGTTTGAGTTATAGAAACTGACAGGAACTGAAGCTTACCATTACTGTGCAATATTCGGGTTTTATCTCCCATGTACTTCTGAGACGGAAGAAAGACCTCTTTATCTAACAAAAGAGTCTCTGCAGTCTTGGCAGAATCCTATGAACAGACACACACACACACACACACACACACCGTTAATTTCTGATTTATCAATACCAGTGGCCGTCGATATCCTTATAATGGGTGATGGATCAATGGAGCATTCAATAGCACTGCAGTGGCTATTTTCTTTTCCCAAACACCAAGAGATGATTAAGAAGGAACCAGACATTTCATTTTGTAAATGGAGGACTTTTAATATATAAAGTGCTGTGTGAGCTGGTGCTTCGGTACCTGGGATGAGTTCCCGTTTGTTGAAGCCAGCTTCATAACCTTCAGGATGCTGCAGACAGAGAGAATGGTTTTCAATTGGATCTATATGAGCTTTATGACTTCTTGACAGATTCAGACTGCACTGCTTTTTTTTTTTACCTGAGCTCAGTTTTAATCTCCTCATAGTCCATCTGGGACTGCAGTTTAGCCTCTAATCTCTGATGCCAAAACAAAAAGAAAACATATTTAACGTTAAAATAAGAGGTGACTCGTTATTCTGAATAAGTAAAAACAGCGTGCAGCGTGTTCCGACGCGTCTCACCTCGACAGCCTCCGTCTTATATGCCAGCTGGCGCTCCAGCTCCAGCATCTGATTGGATGAAGTCTCTTGAACTTCCTGCAGTGTGAACTGCAGCCGCTGAACGTTTTCAAGAAGGCGAAGGATTTCCCGGTCTTTAGCCAGCAGGGCCGCCTCCACCTGGGCCGATAACAAGTCGCTCTTCTCGTTCTTTTCCTGTTAGGGCGAGGGTGGGGGTAGGTAATAGGACACAGGAAACAGACTTAAGCGACTAAGAGGATAAAAGCCAACATCTCTACTAATGAAAATTAGATCAAAAACACATTTAAATCACTGCTTTCCAAAGTTAGTGGTGAACCTGTCCAGGATAGGTTTCATTAAAGGTTGTTATGTGTTGTCTGAGCGCTGACTCTCTTTTTATAAGGAAACAAAATGAAACGAAATAAATAAATGAACGAATGCCGAGTAACACAAAGTAAAGTTGCGTTCTTTGGATGCACCCAAGGAATAAAGTCAAAATCCTGGGCCAATTTTTAGTTACCTGATAGAACAGAAAAATTTAAATGTCATCTGACTTGCTCTGTTTGCTGTAGTTGGACTGAGACAGCTCCCTGGGTCGGTGAGAGAAGCGTGCAGAGAGCAGCTGAAGCAATAGCGGGTAAACGTAAGATCGTTCAAAACAGAGAGCTAAGTTTACGAAGCAGGAAAAACAACTTGTTCTATAAGTTTTGTCGTCACGCTATTAACTGGAAAAAATAGCCGGCATATCAACGAGTCATATCAAAAGAGTGAAGAAATGTGCTAACGTTAGCCTAGCATGAAAGCAAATTACGCATAAAAACGCCGCTAGTAAGACAGAAGTTGTTGAAAAGAGCAGGTGCATATGTCGAGCACAGAAAATGTGTCAGGAAATACTGAGCAAGCAATGCAGGTTTTAGATGATGCCCTTTCATCAGGGCAAAGAGTTTATCACATTCATTTTGATTAATTACAGAAAAAAAAACAAGTTTAAAAAAATATGTTTCACTGTCAGTTACATAACAATTATGTCATCCGAACTAATGCTTAAACGAGTAAACATCAAATGCAAGTGAATGCACCGCCATAGGATCATAAAGTTACATAGCTAAGCAGAGTCATCCCTGGCCTCAAGGCTTTGGCTGGGCAACGGGGAGCAGCCCTGTTTTATACTTGCTCTTAGGAAAACTTTTAACCTGTTGAGGAAAGTGTTCATCTTCTCAGGGCCAGCAAGTAGATTATAATAGTAGGAAAAATAAAATCTATAAAATCTTAAAAATGAAGGATTCCTTCCCTGATATGATAGAGCAGCCGTTTCACTGTTTAAAATGTTGCACTACAAGCTGTGTGTGAGATGGATAAATGATTTAGAAGAGTATGAAGCATAAACCTGACACTTTTACTGGACTTTGCGTCCGGTAAAACATTTTTAATGCATTTGGATCTGAATCTGGATGGTTGGATGAAGCACAGCATGAAAAGGCATCATTCCAGTTTGCACCAAATCAAGGTAGAAATTGCTGAACATCAGCAAAATACTTCTAATGAAATGTATTAGAACTGAATATCAAATTTTGCTATTTGATAACAACTCACTTAGTCGGGGTCAGTTCATTACAAAGTGTTAGAGGAGCATATTAGTTGTTTTGCAGAAACTGTGCTTAGGACAAAATATATGTCACTGTCATGAAGATGGATAGGAGACTCCAGCTGCCTAAACATCACCGGTGAGTAAGTAGAAGGCAATTGAAAAGTTGAGTTATTTTTACTGTGTTTTAAAGCTGCTAAGTTTTAATGGCATAGCTTTCATTAACCTAACACAAGTAGAAGGACTTGGTATTTGTTAATGAAGTGACTTGGATTGTTATTAAAAAAAATCCTCATCAGAACACCCAGAATTGAAACCAATTTTAAAGTATAGAAAAATGTTTTTATAAAGATTAGAGGACTGTATACTTAAGACAGAGCATGTCTTATGTCTTAATAAAATATGTCAGTATAATTTGAAAATAGCCCGCATGACTTAAAGTCCTGCATTCAAACTAGAAAGAAGCAACAATCAGATAAAAATAAAAAAGTATGAAACTTTAAAGGATCTGAAGCCGCATCGTGTGCACATGGAAGATGAATGTGACTGTAGAAGTCCTTTGATTCTTTAAGAAGTGAAATAACCTTGAGCCATGTATCCGTCAAGAAAACTAGCTGAGCTGAAAATGGTCGACAGCATGGACGTATCTTTTTTTTTCACTTTTTTCACGTCATTCTTACCCAGGTGGCGCCCTCTGCTGGATGGCAGCTGCCTGTCGTCGGGGTCGGCCCACTGGCTAGCTGCTCCTTTAGCCGCTCCACTTCCCTCTGAGCCATTTCTGCTCTCTGTGTACAGAAATGGCATCACTGTTTTTACACGCCTGCCAGATCAATTGGCTAATGACATGATCAAGGCGAGCGCACATGCATAAATCAAAGGCGGCGCCCCTGCACGCGTATTTAGAGCCGGCTAAAAAAAAAAAAAAAAAAAAAACATGAGCGAGGGGCCAGAGCAGACGAGTGCAGCCACGGGTTTATTCTGCTGAGGGGGCTGTTTAGTCAGCCCACTTTATTCCCCAAACTGTTTACCTGCTCTGTCACACCCAGCCTGCTAATTAATGATTCATTTCGAGAACATTTATCTGGGAGCTGCTGGCAGAGAGCAGCAGAGGGGGGAGAGGGAGCAAGGGAGAGGAGAAAAGAAAGAAGTATCACCGGGATGGGGAGCAATCAGGGGAATGAGATAACCAAGAACCCCAGTGTTCAGCTGTGTGGCATCAATCGCACTCGCAGGTCTGCCGCTCTCTGCTGAGCGCTGCCGTGGTGCGCCCACCAACAGGGGCTCCAGTTTACACTCACTAATCACACACTCAGGGGAGGAGGGGAGGCAGAGTGATGGGGGAGGACGGGGACGGAGTGCGTCTAATTAAAGCCAGGGCTTGATTACAGGAGTGATTACCTTAATGAAGAAGCTTCTCAATCAGAGAAACGTACACAGAGAGACTGCACTCACCTGGTTTGCTTTCTCTAGGTTCGCCACGATGGCGTCGACTTCAGCTTTCCTGGAACGCACACAAACACACCAGACACAGAGCGAGTGGATTAAAGGAAACGCAGTTCCGCCGAGCAGTAAACCCTCACAAGACCAAGACTGGTTATTCATCTGATGCTTGTGCAATAGATGTTTTAGCCTCAGGAGATGGAAAGTCTCAAAGCAGAGCCTCATTTTCGGTGTCCTCCAGCACTATGCACAGAAACCGAACATTAAGGGAAGAGTTCACGTCAAGATTTAAGGAGAATAAGTGCCAAAAGAACAATGATGCTGTATGATCATTGATTAGCCATCAGGTGCCAGCTTACCCATGCAGTTGATGGAGATCGTTTAAATATTGTCCTTAGGGATGAAAGTAGGATTCTGTCTAGAAATGCCTCTTTACATCTATACTGCTACACTGTGGATACATTTGCAGACAATGTTGCAGTACCTTAATAAAGTGCTACTGTCATAGGTTATATTTCAGAAGTTATAAAATGAACGTTAACCTCTTAGGCCCAGTACACTGCAAACACTGAACTAGAAATAAGTAAAATGTTCTCAAAATTTGTATATTTGTCCTTGATTTGAGCAGGTAAATAAGATGATTTGCCAATGGAATAAGAATATTGCACTTAGAATAGGAACAATTCATCTCAATCATCTTAGTTCAAGTGTAGGATGTCTAATTATCTTATTTTAAGGGGTCAAAATACTCATTCCATTGGCAAATAATTTTAATTACCTGCTCAAATCAAGGATAAATCCACTAACTTTAAGAACATTTTACTTATTTTAAGATCAGTTTTTGCAGTGTAGCCCCCAGTACTGGGGAGGAGCTGAACCTTACTTTTTTTCTTCTTCTTTTTTCTAGGTTATTTACTGTAAAATCACATTTGTTAAAATTGCTAATTTGTTATTCACAGATTATCTAAGATTAGACCAAGATTATTCAAGTGGGATTTGTAATTGCTGGATAAAATGTGATTGGACTGAAGCATGTTATCTTGAGGAAAACTTTAGAAAGGGGGGCTGGTCTAAAAGAGGTTAAGTACATCTTCAGCCACGTCGCCAAATTTCCAAACTTAAATACAAATCAGGTTCATTTCACAGGCCTAACTGTCCGAAAACACCAACAGGTCCATGGGAACTTGAGCGTTAAGAAAAATGTTTGGTATAGAGGGCCAGCTCAGTCACTCCAGCTGAAGTAGTCCATCTCATCAACAAAGAGGGCGCTGCCATTAAGAATAATAGAGCCCTTCCTCGTGTTCAGAACCTCTGTGTAATGAAAGAGTGACTGAATGGAGCTGTGCGGTCAGTGCTGCCGTTTGCAGCCTATAGGAATGTGATCAGCGCACAGCACCATCGCCATGTCTGACAAACCACGTTACGCAAACGGCATTTCAAACTCCTTCTCCGCACCGAGGCCGAGCGTCAAAGCGAAAATGCGTCCAGACCGAACAAAATAGATGGCAGCGGCTCTAGAAAACATCAGTTCAATGGCTCCATGGATTAAGCCTGGGAGGAAATCCATTAGCAGCGACTGACTGTGCTCTGGAGCACAACCCAAACAAAGGGGTGTTTACTTTGAATGTCTATCGACATCCTTCATACAAGCTCAGATTCATTTCAGGCTTGCGGTGGATACATTGCGCTCAAAGACCAGGACAAGGTAGAGTGTTTTCTGAAGCAATCTTTAAATGGAGCAATTCTTCTTGAGGGCTGTCAAGGCCCAGCTGCCAGAGAAGGCAAACACAGACCTCTCTCATCGACCTGCATTAGCGGCTGAGTCACTCTGAGCTTTTTACAATGGCATTCCTCAGCTTTCACACTAGGCATGACTTTATGCAGGCAAAACAGGTCTGGAAATGCTGCATTAAACCCAAGCGAGGGGCCTTAATGGCTGCGGGTCCAGGGAGGGGGGTCGGGGGGGTGTCAGTGTCAGAAGGTTTCAGGAAAAATGTTCAGACATGAGAGATTCTTACTTGTTTGCCATCTCCTGGTTGTATTTACACCGTAGCTCCAGTAGCTCTATCTGTGCAGTGTTCAAAGCTGGGAGAGAAACCACAGGAAGTGAGATATTGACTTAAAAAACACACAAACTTCGACCCTAAAGCTACATGACATTTTTGCTTGTCTGATTTCGAGCAATTTTTTTTTTTATTTCATTTTTTTTGTAAAATGCTTTTTCCTTTTCAAAAGGACAAAACCAACACAAAGAGTCCCGCACCAGTCAAAGAGTCTACAGATGAGATTATGCCGTTACCTAGTGAGAAATTCATTCCCCTGCCTTTAAAAATAACAGCCATTAATGTAAGTAGCACCAGCGGGACGGGGGGATTTCAGCAGGGGGCACCATACTGCAATCCTAAATGAAGTGTCTTTTTAATAAGCTGAAATTAAAGCCAGCAGCTACAGTACATGCCAGTGTTTAAACTACTTACATGAGTGCAGAACTTTGATCTTCTCCTCGGCCTCTGATAGTCTGTCAGCCAAACTAACATCAGCGCCCTCCTCCTCCTCCTCCTCCTCCCTACGAGAACAAACTGTCAGTTCCTTCACTACATCACGGGCGCACATTTAAAGCTACAATAAAGAGCTCGGGGCTGAAAAGAAAATATGTAAATGCCAGCTTCCTCCCACTTAGCCAGGGCATGTGCGGTGGAGTTCACAACAAAGAGAGACAAAACAGAGACGAAATCAGAGGCTCTTGGAGCCACATTTGAAGCGCTTATTGAGCCCGATTCTCAAACACAATCATAATCAACTTTTATCACGTATGTTTTACAAAGCCGGACCTTTCAGTGGTTTACATGGAAACTAGCATCGCATCAATGATCTTTTTTTTGTTTTTTACAGACTCAAGAGCTAAACGAACATTTGTGGATGCATATTGATGTTATGCGGTCACGTTGCACACACAAACTTCAATAGATTATTGGAATTTCATCCTAGGTTTTTTTTTGCGCAGGGATTTTGTGTGACAGATCAACACAAAGTAGCACATAATTGCAAAGTGAAAAGGATACTTGTTTTTCAAGCTGTTTGCAAATAAACCCAGAAAAGCGTGATGTGCGTTCGCATTCAGCCTCCTTTACCCTGATACCGCTGAATACCCGCCACCAATCCCCTTCAGAAGTCACCTAATTAATAACTAGACCAACTGTAATTTAAACTCAGCATACACAACTGGCATATTACCAAAAGTGTTTGCTCACTAATCCAAATACAGGGGTACCAGTCACTTCCACGGCCACGGGCGTATCAAATCAAGCAGCTATACATGCAGACTGCTCCTACAAACAGCTGTGAAAGAATGGCTGCATCAGGAACTCAGAATGCCAGCATGGTTCTGTGCTAGGATGCCACCCATGCACCAAGTCCAGTGGTGAAATGTCCTCGCTCCTAAATATTCCACAGTCAGCTGTCAGTAGCCTTGTTCACATACATAAAATTTCACGATCGGATTGAAATGTATTTGTATAAAATAAAAATCAGGCTGTACTGTTTATGATGAATCCCATCATGATGTGCGTTTATATGCACCTGGCTTTATTCAGAACAGAATCACTCTGACATGCGCAGTTATGAAATTTCCCTTAAAAAAACACAGAAGAAGAACTCCGTCTTTGTTGAGCAACAAAAAATGGAAAACAAAGCAGTTTTGTTTGTTATAGTTAGTCTTTCAAGTGCTCAGGCTAGACTTTCAGCAGTTTCTAATTACGGTTGAAACATGACTGAAAAAAATTATAATTTTGAGCTCATTTAATGTTTCTAATAGAAAGGTTGTATCGGGAGCACAGACAGTTTAGTTTAGCTTCCCGACGTGTTTCCGCCACTCCAAGCAGAAAAACAGTCAGCTCAGGTCAGCTTCCCTCATTCAGAATAACTTGATCCTGACAAGCGTTTACTTGCATGCGGATCGGATTGTCAATCAGCATAAACCACCCGTCTCATTCCAATTGAGCTTAATCTGATCACAATATTCTGATTGCCATGCTTACACTACGCATTTTTATTCCAATCGGCCCTTTTTTCCGATTACTTTTGCCCAACTGGGAACGACAGCGTCTCAGCCATGAAGGGGTAGGCCACGTAAACTGTCGGGGAGGGGGGGGGGCACATAGGACGCAGGTCCCCAACTTTTTACAGAGTCAATCACTACAGAGCTTCAAACTTCATTTGGCCTTTAGATTAGCTCAAAAAGAGAGCGTAGAGAGCTTCATGGAATGGGTTTCCATGGCCGAGCTGCTGCATCCTATGTGTCAAGAGTAAAGTTTGGTTGAGGTCCATCCTTCCAGCTGTTAGACTTGATATGCGATGTGAATCCTCCATCTTAAAACAGCCTTTACCCAATTTCTGCAGAAGACTTAGGACCGGAGAAGGGTTTCCCTTTCCAGGACAGAACATAACAAAGTATGTTCATGTGTTTGAACGGCCTAGTTAAAGTCCATACCTAAATCGAATAAAGAAACATTACAACAATTTTGCAAAGAACACTGGGCCACAGTTCTCCAGATGTGCAAAGCTGGTAAAGAAATACACCAAACGCCACTGAGGGCTGAAAACACGCACACCACACTTTTGAGATTTTCTGTTGTACCAAAAAAAATATTTTTTTTCAACTTCTTAAATTTTTTTAGAATTTTACTTCCACAATTATGCACTTTGTTAATCTCTCACATAAAATCTTAATAAATTAGCTAGAAATGTTTGGGTGTGATAACTTTTGCCAGGCGCGGTAAAGACAGCAGCCTTCCCCCCCCCCGATTCTCACCGTTGGCCCTCAGCGTGGTCCTGGTGGTTCTGCTGCGGAGATGCTGGGGCCTCCGGGGCCGGTGTGCTGTTGGGGGTCATCAGTGAAGCTGGGGAGGCGGATTCTGAGGCCTCCTCTGATGCAGCTGCAGTGGCTGAACCGTCCTCCGTGGGCTCTGCAGAAGGTAGAAAGCTCCCATTAGTGTATGAAGTCAAGTTGAAAACAGACTCCAGTCTTCAAAAGACAATCCTTGTTCAAAGGTTTCCAGGGATTCCAGCATAACCTTGGACCTGCAGCCTCTCTTTCAGACGTGTTCTGAGGGATCCCTGATTGTTCCTTCGTGGGGGTGATCGAGGACTGACCTGTCTTTTCAAGGCACTCCAGGTGTTTCTTCCAGTGCCCGCTGATCTCTCGCACGAGGGCCTCGCTGTCTGGGGCCGAACTCTGAAGCTGCTGCAGCCTTTCCTCTAGGGAGTGGGAGGCCTCCAGCACAGGAGCTGGATCTGTGGCAAAAAAAAGAAAAAAAAAGAAAGAGATAAAAAACAAATCACTGCAAAGAGAACTACTGAGACTCACATAATAGACAGACAATGTTGCTTTTCAGAAAAAGCTAAATAGCTGTTTTATGGCATGCGCTGCCTGTAAAGCACATTACTGAGTTTTCTGCTCCGCGGTTTCAACTCCAGCAGACTATTCCACAGAGACTTGTTTCCAAAGAGTGACTCTTAGACTTTCCTCACTCAGTTGCCTTTGAAAATCTCACGGGCTGGACCTAATGACACGAGCGCTGCTCCGGCCCACGTGAGCAAAAAAAAAAAAAGATAAAAATCTAATGAGCTTTTTCCAGCACGCCTGATGAATGGCAGAGTTGACGAAAGATCACAATAAATATGTGACAGAGGCTTTAAGTGCCAAATATACACCTAGGTAAAGTGTGGAAAAAGTCTGCTCCTGAAAAGGGGGTTAAAAAAAAAAAAAAGAGGGATTCTTTAGCACAACAGAGGAGCTGTTTTGCAATGCATGCGCAGCAGCACGGGGCCCATGGGGCCAACTAGGAGGCTGTTTCTCAGCTAACAAGTCTCCTCTGTATCATTTGATCATTTAAATTATTATGCCAGGAATTCTCAGGAGGCAGCTCGGCACTCCACATCACAGGGCTGTTTTTAATCTTCCCCTTCCCTTTCTTCCCCTCCCGAAAAGTTCAACAGCTCAGAGAGAGAGCGCTGCTCCTGTTGTGTACCTGCCTGCCGAACACCAAAGGAGGTGACTTCTAGTGCCAAAGCACAGAGAAGGAAGCTCAGGGGAGCTCCTTGACAAGGGGGGAGTGTGTGTGTGTGTGTGTGTGTGTGTGGGGGGGGGGGGGGGGGTGGCAAGATGTGGAGCCACGCGCACAGACAGACGCGCACTAAAACACACAGGCACACAGCGCAGCCCTTCAAAACTCTAAAAGAGCAGGAAAATCGCTGCTTTGCTGCACAAACTTTTCTGCCACAGCTTTCATCTGCTCATCTTAAGACTTCTGTGTGGAACCCAATTGGATCCCTTCTTCAGTACGGGCACCGACTGAAGTGACTTTTTTTTTTTTTTTTTTTTTTTTTTAAGAAGTTGGAGCCACAGACGTTTAAACTTTGCTAGATGCCACAGAGAGAATGCAAACTCCGAGGCTGGCTGGCTGGCTGGCTGGCTGGCTGGCTGCAAAGACAGATTTTCGTCAGCGATGCACAAGTTCTGCTGCGTGCAATTTGTTGAAATCACAGCCGTGCATTGCAGCGCGCCGTATCTGCATTTTCATCAGACAATACATTTTGGAGCGCTTAATTGATGAACAGTTTTTCCTTTCTTTTTTTTCTTTTTTTTTCTCCCCCGGACCGTTTACAGTCAAACACTGTCTGCATTCATTGTTACACCAACTGTGAAGCTATTGCATCAGTCACAGGGGACATCACTATTAAGAGCCCTTCTAAGACAAACAGGATGACTTAAAGCACTGCTATATCATCGACCCTCTGTCACAGAAATCACTTTATCAGCCTCTTCCCCATATATCCTTTCAACTTTTAATGATCAAAGGACAGAGATTATGGTAAGGGATGTCTCATCACGGACGAGCCGGGATTATCAATCAGTGGCGGGGGAGCGAGGTAAAGTCAAATTTAAAGTGAAGGGATACAACCTAAGTCTGTATACAAAATTAACCCCCCATCAAAGTCGAGGAGCGGGGATGTTCTCCAGGGCCCCGGGATCTACAGTTTCCAAGAGAGCGCCCGGGAAGGATGCTAATAACGTTGGAAAACGCAGCTACTAATTGATGGAGCTAACAAGCGGCACCAGAGCCTCCGCTTTGAGAAAGCGCACACAGTAAATCCTCCAAGTTCAACCTGGAGGAGAGACTTTGCTCTAACCAGCTCATGTTGCTGTCCACTGCTAATTATTACAAAACATAAAGAAGCACATGTACAGTGTTGACCTGTTCTGCTCGACGCATCAGTTCCCATGAATAATAATTTTCTTTCCTTTTTTTGTTTTATAGACAGTGTCATCGGTGAGACCCATCACTGGCTCATCCACTGCTGTAGACCTCTCTGCTGCTCTAGCTGGATTTGAACAGCCTGAACCAGTGTCTTTCCCTTTTTTTTTTTTTTTTTAGGTAAGACAGTGCAACACACATGAGACCTGCCCTCCACTTTCTTCCATCTAAATTGATGAGAGTTTTTTTTATTGCTGTTGGCCAAGCTGTCCTGACCTTCGTTAACTTTTGTCTTAGCTCAGGAATCATGCCAAAAACGCGCCTTGAGTCTTCGGTTTTGTCTAATGTTACACCAATTTCTAATTCATCTTTTCTTTCCCAAGGTTTTAGAAGAAGAAATAAAACATTTTTATTATAATTGCATCTTTAAAAATGTTCAGTCTGGTTTTAGAGCAGGACAAAGTGCAGATTGTTTCATTACAAGTACGTAATGGTATAACTGTGTCTGTTGATCAAAAGTCCTCAGTGGTTCTTGTTTTGTCGGACTTTGACGCATTGCATCATTCCGTTCTGTGGTCCTGAATGAGCCACCATGTTGGTAGCCGTAGGACAGCACTGAAGGTGTTCATCTCTTACCTGACAGAACTTTCTGTCATGATTAATCATTTTCCTTCTTCTATGGCTCCTCTTTCATGTGGGATCCCTCTGGGCTCCATTCTTGGCCCCCTTCAATTTTTAGTTCAGATGTTGCCACTTGGAGCTGTCATAACTCATCACCAGTTATCCATCCACTTCGACGCGGATGATCTACAGATCTACTGGGCCCTGAAGCCAGGTTGCAGCAATTCTCCATGCATGTTCCAAGGACTAAGATGGTGGTCAGAGGGCCCCGTGGTGCCAGTGCATGGAAACCTCGCCTCGCACAGAGGTGCACTAACATAGCTCACGTCTCCCAGTCGAGCGAAAATCGTCTTCACCTGGTCCAGAATGCAGCCGCCCATCTTTTAACCAACACCTCCCAGCTTGTGCACATCACATCTTGTTTTACATTCCCTGCAGCACCAATCCACCTGTCGAGCTCCCGCTCCATCCATCCGCCTCAGGTTCAGCCCTCTACACATCCATAATCAACCATAAATGGTCAATGCAAAGCACCTCATGGATGTTAATGCATGTAAAAAAAATGGGTCAGCAGATTGATTTTCTCATGATAGTGATGTGTCAACGACGAAGAAAAGGCAAAGAAACTAAGAAAAATTCCGAGAGAAGTTGATTAACTGTGATAAATCAGAGGTGAAAGCACATATGATGCCCACATTAAAATAAGTTGTTAAGAAGTTGTTAAAAAACAAACAAGGCTGTGCTCTGTGTTGAAATTCCCCGGTGGCTGTGCGTTCAGATCGACGTTCAGATAAGGGAGGGAGACCAGGAAGAACAAGAGGTTTCCCCCGTGAGTTTTATCAACGCACCACCCATTAAAAAAAAGAGTAAAAAACTGCAAAAACCATTTAAGGAAGCTGACAGATGCCACACTGCATGGGTGTGAGTGGTGAGTGCACCTCCTTTGCCCTCTGGGGGTTGCAGGGCAGCCTTTCAGCTCGTGGGAGTGGGTGTAGCCACTTTCCCCTCTAGGTTATAGCAGAACGCCGGTGGTCAGAGGATGACACCTTCATTCTGTAATTTAATAGCTTATCATTTTTGTGTACACTCGTCCCAACCCATTCACCCTGGTGGTACTCTATCAGAATGGGAAATGAACCTTTGAGGGTAGTGTCTACCTTTCAAAGGTCAGATTCTCTAAGACGTACCCTCATGAGGAGGACTCCTTCCTAAGTGTGGACTTAGGCGTCTCCTGTCTTTGTAGGACATGTGACTGAACTACACGCCTTTTTAAATGTTTCAGGTACAACTTTTTAAACACATTTTTAATGTGTTTGCTGTCAATTTTTGGAGTGAGCAATAATTGGGACATGTCTTTGCTTAAGAGTGTTATGCAACAACTCCCACCAAAGAGAGGCAGACCCACCAAGAAATTGAATATCTGGTAACATGTGTTTTATTACTCATTCATCAAACCTTTAAACAATTTGTCATATTACAAAATGTATTTTATTATATTTCTTTTTAAAATGCAGTCTAAAAGAGTGTGCCATACATTTAAATGACACACTTTAATCTGATAACAAGAAAAAAAATCCAGCTGTGTTAGTGCAGCATCGGGACCAAGAAACCCAACAGTCACATCAGGTAGAAAGTTGTGGAGAGGTCAATGGCAGGGTTAGGTCAGATAAGAATATGGCAAATTGGCAAAAAATGTTGCCAAAAATGTCAGTCTATAGATGAGGGGTCACCAACAAGATACCCACAGGCACCAGGTAACCCCCAAGGACCACATGTGGTGCCCTCAAGCCCGTTCCGGTCTGAATACATCCCACACTCTTCAGGTTATTATTTGCAAAAAGGTTTGCCGTGGGTTTGGCCCATTAATCCCTGATAAAATCTGGATAAGTTTGAAGTGGCTACGTGGCAAAATGTTGACAACCTAGGTTGCATGAGTACTCCTGCAAGTCAACGTAAGATCCAGGTGTTTCAGAAGCTCGATAAGAAAACCAATTTCTATCCAGATTAAAACCTTCTGTCCACTGCTGTGTTTGAGCTTCCAAAGCCATCGCTGCATAGAAGGCGTTAAGATTCTCAGGCTCCAAACCAAGTTAGGATTTAAACCAATTAGAGCTACTTTTGGTTGAATTACAAACTCCAGCGCAATTAAACCAAAATAGGGCACCGTGGCAAACTCCGCAAAACAAAAATAATGTAATAAACCTTAAATATCAAACAAGCTAAAAAAAATAAATAAAAAAAAATGTTCGCAGGACTTTTTGGTTTAGGGTGAATTGATACGGAGTTTCATCACTTTGGCTGAGCAGTAATGAGGTTACCACCCTGTAGCTGCCAGCTTGTGGTCACCATCATATTGCAGATCTGAAAAGCAGGAGGCGGCTCCAGCTTCAGAAGCTGGACGGCTCAGCATGCTACGGGTGGCTCCGCCGAGGGGAGGAAAAGGAAGGGAGGGGGTGGGGTGGGGGGGGGGGGGGGTACAGGTTTAGGTGGGAGGGGAGTGGACAGGCGTATTTGCGAGCCAAGACAAGCAGGTGTGTCAGGGCGGTCCGTCTTGGCCCTGTCAGCGATACACCATCATTAGGCGGTGTGGGCGCAGTAGGGTGCACCATTATGTCTCCCTGGGCTCTGTGTAATTACGCTCTGACATAATTAACCCAGCAAGCCCATTAGCCGAGCATTGGCTGGCTGAAGAGAGAGGGAGAGAGGGAGGAAAGAAAAAAAAAAAAAGCTATAATTATTTGTTGTGCGCATGTTAATGAGGCCAGCTGTGTTCCCATCATACAACACGAACAAATTAATTTACAAGGCTGTGCTCCAAGCTTTTTTTTTTTCTTTTCATTCAAAACAGACTTGTTTTTTTCCCCGCCTTTTCCTCTCTGTGCGAGTGGACTTCAAGGTCCACAAACAGGCTCCACTGCCGCCGCCGCTGCCGCTGCTGCCGCTGCTGCAACAAACAGCAACAGTGTCGTAATATTGTTGTCAAGGACCAAAACTGGGTTGACAGAGCACTTTCACTTTTACCTTCACACACAATGTAAAGAGATATACGATGCAAAAAAATGAATAAATAAAAAAAATAAGCCTCTTATCTTCAGCCTGTCAAGGAACAATTTTGATAAAAAGAAACACAAACTGCTTGCAACAAATTCAGAAACATCTTCTGTTTGTGGCATATTTTAAACCATCAAACATTTGATACTGCAGAGCGAAGACTCCTTCTTCCCTTGATGTGGCAGAGGGTGGGAGAAAATACTCAAATATAAAGATGCGCAGAATGAAAAGAAAAGGGTGGAGGGTGGAGAGGGAGGGTTGAAGGTGCGATTGTGGGGAAGCGGCGGCTTTTTGTGCGGTGGCAAAACAAAGCCGAGAGAGAAAACTTTTTAACCTGCGCCTTTTCTTGTCGCTGCGCCGCGCGTGTTCCTTTGACAGACTGGAGGACGGAGACGGAGCGACATCAATACCGAGGCATCTTAAAGCTCGCAACAAAGGGCGGGTGTCAAGGAAACAAAGAGGGGAGCTGCGCAGCGTTTAAAATTAACACACGATGCTGCCGCCAAGAAAGAGGCGCCCGTGACATCCGAAACCAAACCTGAACCGGGAAGAGTACCGGAAGGGAAAAGACCGGCAAACTTTCCCGTCTGATTTATTAAATCCAGATCCAAAACGAATCAGCGGCGCTGGATGCCGCTCTCTTCTTACCTCTGCATCCCACCAGCCCTCATCAACACGTTCCTACACACACACACACACACGCAGCGGCTCAGATTTGAGAGCACACTCTTCTCCTGGTCCCTCTGGGGTCTCCAACTCCACAGGGACTAGTTGGAGAGGCCTGGCTCTTTTATGAACATAATGCATTATTAAGCACCTCAAACATCTCCTGGGCCTTTGTTTATTACTCCTCTTATTAATCACTTGTGCATAATCTCGTCCCGCCCAGAGAGCTTTCATTTTTTCCGTCAGCTTTTATACGCCCTTATTTTCCAGCAGACTCGCACAGAACACTTTTCCTCCGCTCTCCTCCCGACTCTAGGTGCTCAGCTGCACAATTACAATAAAAGCGGCTGGCCGTGCCTCGCAGGCCCCGCTTTCTGCTGGTTGCATTTATCTGTGGGGCGGCCAGGGAAGGACCGCTGCTCTTTGTGTGTCTGAATGACAGCCAATCACTGAGGTCAGTGCCTCCTGCTCAGAGTAAAGCCGAGGGCAGCATCTGCTGTTGTGAATAGGTACGGCACTCACTCACAGGGTTCCTACACGCTTTTCCGTTTCAGAAGTCAGCAACTTTACAGACTCAAACCTCTACAGTTTGCTAGATGTATTTCTTACAATGTAGATGTTAGAGTACAAATAAGGTTCAAAGCCATAAATGCATGCTAAGCTAATCAGGACTAACAAATAATAACTAAATAAACTAAACACAGATTCCTTTAGCAAAGCTTAGGATCGCTGACTCTCAGTTCTCCCTGTAAAAAGACTGGATGACCCAAAGTATTGTTATTAAGCATTGGAGGCAAACCTAGTTTATGTTCTCCAGGTCCAGTTTAGCACCTTGACCTAAATGGATATAGAGGAATTTAGATTTTTAAATCACTCAGCATTTATTTGGGGGGGTCAGTTTCTGCAAAAATAAAAATAAAAAGTACTGATGGCTAAACTAACTAAAATATTAAACTCAAGGTTTCAATTGAAAGGGTGTCATATTCAGAAGTTTAAGGAACAAAGTCCAGAAACTGAGACACACTTCCAACCTTGCTTTTCTGTTATACCCACATATCCAGACCTAACAAACTGGAAAAAAAAAAACATCCCTACTTTTCTGCTCTTTTTACGACAGCATGGGAATTCTACTTTAACCATCCTGCACCAAGATATAAATCAGATGCATCTGAATAAATTATATCACCTAAAGGTGAAACTCATATGACATTTCACACAAGGACTGTGTGTTGGTAATACGTTGGTTTAGATTCTCAGTCCTCCAGAACATGACCATTTTAAAAGCTTAATTGGGAGGCAGCTGGATACATTTTTTATCTCTTATCCAAAGGATATCATAGGTTGTAATGATAGGTGAGAGCTTATATAAGTCACTAACTCAACCCTCCCTCCTGGCCACTGTTTGGGCCATTGTTCCGCGTGAAATATTTCCTAACAATGCCAACATGCGAGTTGGTTTAGCCACTTATCTCAAGGTGTAAATGGTTGTAAAAATCTCTTGGGGAGACAAGTCAATGCTTCTCTGTATGTTAGAAAGATGAAAAGAACCCGAGTATTACATTCGGCAGAGCTTGCTGTAATTAATACCTCACTGGCCTCTAGTACACTACAAGAATACCGTCACCTTCTCCTAGCGCCCTGAGCACGCAGTCGATTATAGACACAATTTTCTGTTTCTGTTAACACATCTACATGACGACATTTTCGTTGCGATCTCCGTGTACAACAGGATCAGAATCAGCTTTATTTGTCAGGTCTGTGTCCACATTTGAGGAATTTGACTCTGGATCGTACTTAATAATACAATAACACAATAATGCTGTAATTAAGAAAAATCTAAAAGTCGGTAGTATAGAAAATCAATATTCGCACACTAAAAAAAGCTGACAAACTGAGAATGTTGCAATGAACTGAGTGGAAAGGATGGATGAGCAAATATTATTTCCATTGTTGTTATTGTTATATGCATGATAACACTAGCAAACATGCTAAAAATGTGTCATTTCTCTGCCACGCCACTAATAGGTAACCAACATGCACATGTGTACAAATACTCCCTGCTTTAAAAAGGCATTGCCACAAAATAAACTTCAGAGTGGCAGTAGCTCAAATGTCAACATTGGCAGGCGATCAGGCTCAGCTGTTGCTTCTGATGACCTTATATTAGAAAACCATCTCGGTGGTTTTTAAACTGCTCGGTATCCGTAATGCTGTGCGAGACACATTATTTTCTACTATACTGCGCCAGGGCTTCCCCATACAGACAGATTCAGTTTGCCTTTATACACCACAACGGAGACCGGGATGTGTCCGAATCCGTCCGCTCGTTTGAATTAGGCCATGTCAGAGAAGAGGCGGGCTGTACGCGAACAGCAGAAACACAACAATACTTCTCAGTTTTAACCCGAAGATGATGTTGTGTGCACAGGGGCTAAAGCTAGACACTTCTCTCCTGGAAAGCTAAAGACCAATCTATAAATCATCATATCTCACTTAGCTACAAGCTTCTCGTGAACCTATGTAGAAAACGGCTGCTTCAGATAAATCCAGCATTCTTGACAAACTGTAGAGGTCATTCAATGGAAACGGCTCTTCTTAGAGTCTCTAAAGAACTCCTGATGCAAAGTGACACAGGACTCTGTGATGCTGTACTGGTACTAATCTTTGATACAGTTGATCTCAGGATCTTGATTAACAGGCTGACATTACCGGGCTGATGTAAATGGTAAATGGCCTGTACTTGTACAGTGCAGCACTTTATCAAGTCTTGAGGACTTCCCACTACATTCAGTCGTTCACCCATTCACTCACACACCCTGGCTACAATGTGTCAGTGTGGGGCAGAGTGACAGAAGCAAGGCTGCCATATACTTGGTACCACCAGGCCCTCTGACTAAATGCTGGTTCACACAGGAGGACTTTTAGGCCGATTTTTGGCCCGATCTTCCTCTTCCTACAGGCGCAGAGCATAGGCGTGTCTCTTAAAATAATCTTAAGAGAATATCCTGCCGTGTGTGTGGTGTGTTAAGAATGATAGGGTCCGCTCGGTGGAATGTCGGGACAGCTCCGACCTCAAATTGGGGAAATTCAACATGTTGGATTGCCCTGAGATCCTAGAGTGTGTGGTGTCCTCAGAGGACAAACGAGTACGGAGCCTGATGAATGTGACGTGTAGCCAATCAGAAAGCAAGATGAGGGATTCCCTGAGAGAACAGCCCCCCGCTATCGTTGCGTTTTCTCCGTTTCTTTAACCAATGCCTTTTCTGTTTGTTGTTTTTATCTCTGGTAAAATCAGTCCACAGACTATCACCATTATTCTCCCCCA